>NC_048312.1:19064746-19070185 GCF_013100865.1 Trachemys scripta elegans | reverse complement strand
CTCATGTCCAGTTTGACCAGCTGTGTAAGTGTGTAAAGTGCTTTGGGAGCCTTCAGATTCAAGATATTACATTTGAAAAGCATCATTGTTTAGAACTAAATCAGAACATTCCTGATGATCTGGATTCTCTGGCTGCACAACACTGGGGCCCTTAGTACGTCTTGTGTGTTGCACAGTCTGGGCCTTGATGGGCTGGAGCAGACAGTTTGAGTCCCATTAAAACCCCAAAATGGTGCTGGGGGTCCGTGGATAAGTTTCATGTTGCATGTGAGAGTGGATAGTCTGAGAGGCACCCTGGAGTCTGTCCCACCCTTCCCAGACAGCAGCATGCACCGTGTGTAAAGCCGGGAACTCGCCTCACGGAGAGTGTTTATCATGCACTTCCGCCTCCTCCAGAAATGAATAAGGGGGAAGGGGAGCAGAGTGAGGCTGCCCTATGGATGAGTTTTAAAGAATAATGGTTTTTTAAATAAGTATTTTTAACATTCCCACACCTATTTGCCCTATCATCCCAACACCCTCTCTCACACACACACACACACACACACACACACGTCTGTACTGGGCGGGGTGGAGGGGTAAAGATTTCCAGATGATGATTTGTGACGCACCAAGAGTGTGCAGAGCACAGAGGGGACAATGGCTTTCCGACGTTTTCAGGTCCTTAAACTGCAAAAAGGAGAGTGAAAGGATCGGGGGTGGGGGTGAGCGAGCACATGCCATAAAGATTTGGCTGCCAGAACTTATTGGTGTGCACTGACTTTTAACACTACTTCATTGACAAAAAGGCTCTGGAAAGAGGTGAACTTCCTTTGCTCAGTGTTTATTAATTGGGCCTGTTCCCTTGCCCATGTGAACTGCAATAGACTGACAAATGGACTGAAAACCTGCATGAAGTATTTAGGGTATTTTTAAAAGTGACTCACTCCATTACAAGTTAAGGTCAACTGAAAGTCAATAGGAATCAGGAGCCTAAGGGCCAGATTTAAAAGGTATTGAAATAAATGGGCGTTTGGCAGTTAGGTGCGTCTCAAAATCCCGCCAACTGCCTGTCTGTACATATAGGAGCTTAAATACCTTTAACACTCCAGCCCCAAGTGCTTAAGTCACTTCTGACAATGGGACTTGGACACTTTTGCTAGCGGCTCAGGCCTGCCCTCCACAACCCGGGGAATTCTCTCAGGGTCTGAGCCTGAACCACTGAACTCACAGGAGCTTCCCCACCAACTTCCGTAGGTGCCGGATCACATGTTAAACACAGCACATGATCCTTGGCTTCAAATATGGCCCAATAATGAGGAAATGGGGCTGGTACCATTCACTCCCCTGGCCGTGCTGAGCTGACACACACCAGGCACTAAGGGGAGTTTGTATTTACAGTCAGAGGGAGGGTCCAGTGCCCTGGTTTAATTCAGAAGAAACCAGCTGAGCATGGACACAGCTCACAGCCTAGATGTTTACTGGCCCTGCCCTTGGTGAGAGGGGCACCTCACGCCCACACTCTGCTGGGCAGCAGGCCCCAGAGCTGCTCTCCTAAGGTGAGGGGCAGGGAATAGCCCAGCAATGGTGAGAGTCTCATGGCAGCTCTGTCCAGGGAAACAGCGCAGGGATTTACTGCTGAGAACAGCTGGGAAATACAGAGCAAATGGCTGGTGTTGGTGGCACTGAGTTAATTTCTAAAGGCAACTGGGGGCTCCCATGAGGAAAGTGCTGATTTCTGCTGCATATTGGACATGGGCTGAGCACACATGCTCTCTATTGATACCAGCATTGCCTTGTATTGGTACCAACAGGGTCTGGAGCATTTTCCAGCATATGCCAGCCGTACGACGGACGTGGCTTTTACAAGCACCAAAGGTTCTGAGCATCTTGCTTGGCTCCTGGCTTCCAGTAATTCCTGCACTTGACCCACTGCTAGGATCCACTCCTGGGATCTGACAGAGCGTGGAGTGATCGGTTTAATGGCACGTGGATCTTGAGTCATTCCTCAGGCACGTCCAATGTGGAGACGTCACCAGCCCCCTGCATGGCTCAGCTGAGAGCGAACACAGGACGTCATGAGGCAGCTTCTTGAAGAAGGGCTGTGTCCAGTGACTCAGAGCGACCCCCTGGCCCCATGGACTGTCTGAAGATCCTGATCAGGTAAGTTAGGACAATGTGGGAGGGGATGTCTTAGCTTCTCACAGACAGGTGCAGAGAGGCTGCACTATTCAGAGAGTAGACGAGGACAGCACGTGGTTTGGATCACATCCGATCCACCCACGTGCAGCCCCTGGCACCTCTGATTTGTCTCTTCGCTGACACTAATTGGTGGATAACCGGGACATGCTGTACGTTAATTATGTCTAGAAAGATGCTGGTGCTCACAGAGGTGTGGGGTTACAGCCACATGGTCTCTAAGTATGGTTATCATATCCATAACATACCCCACAGAATCCATTCAATACTGACAGCTAATGCACCTCATTCTTTCCCTGATGGAATTCCACTGAAGTGACTACAATGGCACCAGTGATGAATTTGGTCCAGTATTGGCCTGTCATGGCCAAATGGCAGTGGAAGGACCCACACACAGTCCAGTTGTGTACATGCCCTCCAGCACCCACAACCTTTCTCCACAGGCTCCAGCCACAGCCGCACAGACACGCAGGCAGACCCACAGTCTGTGCGGGGGTTGGGGAAGCGCTGTAGTGGGGGAACCCAGCGCGGTAGCAGAGCACAGAGCTCCTTTGCTTCTCTCTCAGTACCTTTACGTCCTCAACCACTGTAGTGCCTGAGAATCTCTGAGACACGATAGAATTTATCCTTATACCACCCTGTGAGGCAGGGAAGTGCTGCCCCCATTTTACAGATGGGGAAGTGAGGCACAGAGATGACATGACTTGCCCAAGGATACAAAGTCAGTGGCAGAGCCAGGACATGAACCCCGCTCACCTGACTCCCAGATCAGTGCCTTAACTACAAGACCATCTTCCGTGCTCTTATGTGGGCTGTGCGCGGGGACCAGGATTTGGCCTTATTGTGAGTTCTCCAAAGGAATACTTCACTGCTTCACATCGCAGTGGATCTTCATTCCTCCGACTGTACAATGAGTTTCTCCAGAAAGGATAAACCTGCACTCCCATGGGGTGCCAGTGGAAATTGTCCTGCGCCTCTTTTTCTCTACGTGGGCAGAGGTGGCGACCTCTCCCTGCCATCGACTGGGACTGGTTTTTGTACAGCCCTGTGTCACTGTGGTGGGTCTTCGGTGGAGGAACCCAGCTGACCGTCCTTGGTAAGTCACTGAATTACTCACAAACTTTCCTTCTCCTGGCTGTATTGTACGTTTTCCATGATTTTTTCCTGATTTCTTTGTCTTCATGCTGGGCTCGGGACTCCTCTCACTTTATATATGGACCTTCACACAGTGTTGGGAATAACATTTAGTCTCTCTGGATAGTCATAGCAGGTGTACACGGCCCATGTTGGGTTTTCTTTTCTTTTCCTAATGAAGAGAAGTTTGAATTTGCCCATGAAACCTATTGAGATTCTGCCACTGGGTTCCCAGTTATGATGACCTAGTCCTAACCCCTTAAGGAAAAGATTTTCCCTCTTTTTCTTTTAAGGTATGAACTATTTCTCAGTAGCACCGGGTGTTAGTCAGTGTATGAAAGAAACCCAGGGCCAGCTTCTCAGGTGCTGCACACTGCCCTGGCTCCATTGTCCGCAATAGAGCTCCACCAAAACTCACCCCAGGCGCCTACGGCAGGTGTCCAATCCCAGGAAATCTAATGTTCTATTAAAGTCATTGGTCCCTGGTGATTTAAATCTGATTTGTCAGGGGCCGTTGGAGGGAAATGCTTAGCAATGAGAGCTGGGCAGAAAATACGGTTTTATTCTGTAAATAATTTCAGGAAAAGCAAAACAAAAAAATCATTTTGATCTTAAGGGGTCCAAAATCCCAAACAAGCATTTTCAGCTGAAAACCAAAAATGCTTCAGTTATTGACAGGTTTTAGCTTAAGATTTCCACTTTTTCCATTTGGGGATTTTTAACCAAAAAAAAAATTTTTTTTTTCTTTCTGAAGAAAGCAGATACTTGCCACAAATATTTTCATTCTATTGAAAACCAACTTTCCACTGAAAATAGTTTTGATGGGTCATTTTCCACCAGCCCTATTTGTAGCATTGCTCAGTTGGAGGTAGGCAAGTGACTGATAACATTTTAACAATAGAAGGCAGCTCCTCATAGGGTGTAAATCCACGTAGCTTCCTTGCCAGCAATGGGCTGCACTGATTTACACGTTCACTGAGTGAGTCTGATTGCACTGACTGACTTTCTCCTGACCCGGAGGAGCCGTTCCATTGTACCATGGACGACTGTAGCTACCACTGGAGTTCAGTTTAGAAATGCAACCCAACCCCACCCAAAACCTTTGAAATATGCAAGATCTCATTTAAACAGAGTGGGGTGGGAGCAGCCTGCAGGGGAAGAGGGCTTTAAAGAGGTTGCACTAATTGTGTCCCTCAAGCGTGGAGCACACTAACGAGGTTGCTGACCAATCTGAAAGGCTGGACGGCTTCCTAGAGGCTGGATTCTGTGTCTGCCAAGCTCAGAGCTCAGTGATCAGGATGGTGGCTGGACCAGCCGGCTTCACTTACAGACCAGCCTTGGGGACCTGATGGACCTGGCTTAGCCAGGGCTCAGTAAGTCAGGGCAATATTAGCTCAAAGACCATTGTTGGCTGCTTTGACCTATATAAAGTGTGAAATAATTAAGGCCCAGACTGCGATAGCCCTACTCATGCCAAATAGCACGTTGCTTTTCATACAGTCCCACTAATGAAATGGGACCGACCGCCTGTGGAGTAAGGTGCAACCTGCCATGAGGAAGGGCATCCCAATCTGGCCCCCACGACAAGGCTGATGCATAAATGTTACCAAGGATTTAAAATTTCCCTGAACTTTTGTGCCCTTCCTAAGCAGGTCGTGCCTTCAATGTCTCCCTGTCTCCCTGCAGTTACACAGCACAGCACCAGGCTAGGGCCCAGGGGAATCTACTCTGCACCCACCATGAAATCAACCCTCATTGTGGTATTTTGCAAGGTCCCTTTTCCTCTTGTCTTGAACCCCAATCCAGCAAAGTGCTCAGACACACACTGGATTGGGCCCTGTAGCAGGGATTGGTCCCATAAACGAGTCTGTACTTTACAGCTGCTGAAAACGTTTCAGCAACAAGCTTGTTTGGTAACTCGACTGTTCAGCAACAGGAACAGGCACCAGGGTGTGGGAGGAGCTTGTTTGTCACCCGGGTGTTAATCAGAAGATCTGACTCTCAGCAGGGAGACCTACAGACCCAGATAGACAATGATAATTCAACAATGGGTTTATTGACCCACTTGGCAGAATAGAGAATTTATCCCTGCTATGGAATTCCATAGGATGGTTCAAAAACAAACTC
>NC_048312.1:18897205-19058897 GCF_013100865.1 Trachemys scripta elegans | reverse complement strand
TGCACTGCTAGTCTCTGGTTTGGGGTTTTCTAACACTGAGTTTCCTTGTCTTGTAGGTCAGCCAAAGGCATCTCCTACAGTGCACCTCTTCCCTCCATCCTCGGAAGAGATAAAAACAAAGAGCAAAGCCACACTGGTGTGTCTGCTGGGCAGCTTTTACCCAGGGTCAGTCCAAGTCACCTGGAAAGCTGATGGCCAGCAGATCTCCACTGGAGTGGAGACAACCAGGCCATCCAAACAGAGTGACAACAAGTACATGGCCAGCAGTTATCTGTCTCTGGATGCATCAAAGTGGAAAACCCATGAGACCTACACCTGTCAGGTGACACACGATGGGAAGAACATCGAGAAGTCCCTGAAGAGCTCAGAGTGTTCTTAACCCTCTGACCCCCAGAGGGCTTGGCCGGTTCCTGTGTCAGTCTGTAGGGGGCTCCCCAAGGGAGCCAGGATCTGTCTGTAGCATTCCCATAATGCTGATTTCCAGCAAATGTGCTTCCTATTTTAGGTGGGGGGTTTTACCAATTCATGACACCTGTCTTTATTCCCATGTCCCCACTGCTCTCACCCCCCTACATTCCCTGGAATTGTCCTTCCTGCTTTAGTCTCTGATGCAGCCTTGTTATGATATTAATNTACCTGTCTCTGGATGCATCAAAGTGGAAGACCCATGAGACCTACACCTGTGAGGTGACACACGATGGGAAGAACATCGTGAAGTCCCTGAAGAGCTCCGAGTGTTCTTAACCCTCTGACCCCCAGAGGGCTTGGCCGGTTCCTGTGTCAGTCTATAAGGGCTCCCCAAGGGAGCCAGGATCTGTCTGTAGCATTCCCATAATGCTGATTTCCAGCAAATCTGCTTCCTATTTTAGGTGGGGGATTTTACCAATTCATGACACCTGTCTTTATTCCCATGTCCCCACTGCTCTCATCCCCCTGCATTCCCTGGAATTGTCCTTCCTGCTTTAGTCTCTGATGCAGCCTTGTTATGATATTAATAAAATCAGAAACATTCAACTATCGCTGTGACTGTGAAGAGTTTAACTTCTTCTGTCCCTTTTACATCTGGTGTATTAATTGCAATATTCACCTTATCTCCCAATAAAATCAATTTACATTTTATCAGCCAATATGGTTTTCTTTTTAGTAAGGATCTTGTTGGCTTCGGGGTTTCAGACAAGCTAATGGGAAGTGACACTAAGTGATGTGTCATATCATGGAGAGCAGGGGAGAAGGAGGAGGAGATGTCACAGAGGGATCATTACCCAAGCTGTGACTGTTCTCCCCAAGACTGGTCACTCTGGGTCTCAGCCAGCCTTCGCTGAGGTGTGACAATTGCTGCTGCACAAATCTCTCTGCAGAGCACACATTGTGTTAGGGAATCACTGGGTGATAGTGGGCTACGTGAGAGCGTAATGCAACCCCCGGGGCTCTGCAGACAGCCCTGCTTGTGCTGGGATCCTGGCAGCTCCCAATAGACCAGCAGGGCTAGGCTGGGTCAATGCTCAGGTGGGCACTAGGCCTGCAGAGAGCAGCCTGCTCTGTGAGTTAGTATTGAGTCAACCTCTGCCTGCGCATGGGGCAGATTCTGGCTCCCTGCTGCTCCCTGAGCATTAGTCATTCTTCCACAAGCCTCATTGGAGTCAATGGGCTATTGGCTGAACAGCTCAGCACTCAGAGGTGTAAGTGGCCAAATCTGGCCCATTGAGGGAGGGGCACCACACTGCTGCAGGCTGGTCCCTGGGATAGGCTGCAAACAGAGCTCCTAGTTACTTCTGGTCAGTAGAGACACAAACCCCTCTTTGGTAAAGTGGCCTTTAATATCTTGCCAACACCAACCTGGGTGACAGCTCTATACCCACTGTGACAGACCCAGACCAGTGGGGCACAGGAATCTGGTAGAGGGCAAATATACTGGTCATTGGATGAGTAGTTTTCTGTTCCCTGAGTGACCAGAACAGGGGCTGCACTAGAGTAATCAGGAACCTGCTACAATCAATTAAGGCAGGCTAATCAGGGCACCTGGGCTTTAAAAAGAAGCTCACTTCAGTTTGTGGTGGGAGTGTGAGGAGCTGGGAGCAAGAGGCGCAAGGAGCTGAGAGTGAGAGGGTGTGCTGCTGGAGGACTGAGGTGCACAAGCGTTATCAGACACCAGGAGGAAGATCCTGTGGTGAGAATAAGGAAAGGTGTTTGGAGGAGGCCATGGGGAAATAGCCCAGGGAGTTGTAGCTGTCATGCAGCTGTTACAGGAGGCACAATAGACAGCTGCAGTCCACAGGGCCCTGAGCTGGAACAGGGAGTAGAGGACGTGCCTGGGTTCCCCCCAAACCTCCCAATTGACCCGGACTGTGGGTTCTTCCAGAGGAGAAAGTCTCTGGGCTGTTCCCCAACTCTCATGGTGAAACTCTGAGGCAAGAAAATCTGCCAATAAGCGCAGGACCCACCAAGATAGAGGAGGAACTTTGTCACACCACCCAACCTGCCCTTCCAGCACATTCAGCTGTACAGGGAAATTTGCCTGAAATAAACCAGTGCTGCTGGCCACTTTGTGATAGCTCCTGTTTTTCAACCACAGGTGAAGGCAGAGACCCTCATGTCCAGTTTGACCAGCTGTGTAAGTGTGTAAAGTGCTTTGGGAGCCTTCAGATTCAAGATATTATATTTGAAACGCATCATTGTTTAGAACTAAATCAGAACATTCCTGATGATCTGGATTCTCTGGGTGCACAACACTGGGGCCCTTAGTAAGTCGTGTGTGTTGCACAGTTTGGGCCTTGATGGGCCAGAGCAGACAGTTTGTGTCCCATTAAAACCCATAAATGGTGCTGGGGGTCTGTGGATAAGTTTCATATTGCATGTGAGAGTGGATAGTCTGAGGGGCACCCTGGAGTCTGTCCCACCCTTCCCAGACAGCAGCATGCACCGTGTACACAGCTGGGAACAGGCCTCACGGAGAGCGTTTATCATGCACTTCCACCTCCTCCAGAAATGAATAAGAAGGAAGGGGAGCTGAGGGGGACTGCGCTATGGATGAGTTTTAAAGAATGATGGTTTCTTAAATAAGTATTTTTTACATCCCCACCATCCTCACACACACGTCTGTACTCGGGGGAGCGTGTTAAGATTTCCAGATGATGATTTCTGGAGCACCAAGAGTGTGCAGAGCACAGAGGGGACAATGGCTCGCAGAAGTTTTCAAGCCCTCACACTGCAAGAAGAAGAGTGAAAGGATCAGAGAGAGAGAAAAAGAGAGCGCGCATATGCCATAAAGAGTTGGCTGCCAGAACCTATTGGTGTGCGCTGACTTTTAACACTATTTCATTGACAAAAAGGCTCTGGAAAGAGATGAACTTCCTTTGCTCAGTGTTTATTAATTGGGCCTGTTCCCTTGCACATGTGAACTGCAATAGACTGATGAATGGACTGAAAACCTGCATGAAGTATTTAGGGTCTTTTCAAAAGTGACTCACTCAATTAAATGTTAAATTCAACTGAAAGTCAATAGGAATCAGGAGCCTAAGGGCCAGATTTAAAAGCCATTGAAATGAATGAGCGTTAGGTGCTTTTGAAAATCCCGCCAACTGCCTGTCTGTACATATAGGTGCTTAAATACCTTTAACACTCCAGCCCCAAGTGTTTGTCACTTCTGACAATGAGACTTGGACACTTTTGCTAGCGGCTCAGGCCTCCCCTCCACTTCCCAGGGAATTCTCGCAGGGTCTGAGCCTGAATCACTGAACTCACAGGAGCTTCTCCACCAACTTCTGTAGGTGCCGGATCACGTGTTAAACACAGCACATGATCCTTGGCTTCAACTATGGCCCATTAATGAGGAAATGAGTCTGGTACCATTCACTCCCCTGGCCGTGCTGAGCTGACACACACCAGGCACTAAGGGGAGTTTGTATTTACAGTCAGAGGGAGGGTCCAGTGCCCTGGTTTAATTCAGAAGAAACCAGCTGAGCCTGGACACAGCTCACAGCCTAGATGTTTACTGGTCCTGCCCTTGGTGAGAGGGGCACCTCACACTCACACTCTGCTGGGCAGCAGACCCCAGAGCTGCTCTCCTAAGGTGAGGGGCGGGGAATAGCCCAGCAATGGTGTGAGTCTCATGGCAGCTCTGTCCAGGGAAACAGCGCAGGGATTTACTGCAGAGAACAGCTGGGAAATACAAAGCAAATGGCTGTCCTTGGTGGCAATGAGTTAATTTCTAAAGGCACCTGAGGGGCTCCCTTCAGGAAAGTGCTGATCTCTGCTGCATACTGGATATTGATCCCAACATTGCCTTGTATTGGTACTAACAGGGCTTGGAGCATTTTCCAGCATATGCCAGATACAGAACCTTGGCTTCCAGAGAGACTGCCAGGAACGCTGGCATCCGATCCATGGTTGGGATCCCAGCAGAGGATGGTGGTGATCGGTTTCATGGACCATGGATCTCGAGCACTATTTACTTGTTTCTCGGACATGTCCGGTGTGGAGACTTCACCAGCCAAATGCGAGACAGAACATCATGATGCAGCTTTTTCAGAGCGACCCCTGGCCCTATGGACTATCTGGAGATCCTGATCAGGTAAGGCAGGACCACATGTCATGGGATGTGGTAGCTTCTCACTGACAGGTGCAGGGAAGGCTGCACTATCCGGATGCACACATGCAGCCCCAGCATGGCAGATCTGTTTCTTTGCTGACACTTGTTGGTGTGGTGTTAGGAGAGTTTTTACACTATGTCTTTAGAGATGCCATTTCTCCCAGAGGTGTTGGCTACAGCCACGTGCTTTGGAAACAGGGGTATCGCCCACATGACATACACGATTGTATACATTAAATACTGGCAGCAAATGGGCCTAATTCTTCTCTGGTAAAATTTCCACAAGTCACTATAATTGCACCAGGGTTGAACGTGGCTCAGCATGTTCACTATCAGCATCCCAAAGAAATCTGCCAGCCCCTCTCTCCCTGGGTCCTTCAAAGGGCAGCTGGCAGTGGAAGGACCAACAGTTTATCAGCCCCAATTCAACACTCTCTGCGTCCCCTCCTCCACCCACAATGGTGCTAGATGGAGCTCCATGGGGGCCATCCATGGCAGCACACACAGGCAATGCTGGAGGTACCTGCAGATCCACAGACCGTGGGTGTGTTCGGGGAGCACAGGGACAGTGGAACCCAGTGGAGTAGCAGCTGCCTAGCACATAGTTCCTTTGTGTCTATCTAGGCAGGTTTATGGCCTGTATCACTGTTGTACCTGAGCATCTCACAGCCGTAAAGGAATTTATCCTTACAGCACCCCTGTGAAATAGGGAAGTACTATCCCCATTTTACAGATGGGGAATTGAGGCACAGAGATTATGTGGCTTGCCCAAGGGCACAAAGAAAGTCTGTGTCAGAACCAGGACTTGAACCCTTCTTCTGATGCCCACTCCAGTGCCTTAAATACAAGACCATCTTCTGCTCTCTTACGTGGGCTGCGTGCTGGGACCAGGATCTGGCCCCATGTGAGCTCTCCCAAGGAATACTCCATTGCTTCACCTCCCAATGGATCTTCATTTAAATCAACTGTTCTATGAGCTTCTCCAGAAAGGATGAACCTTCGCCCTCAAGGAGATCCAGCAGTTGTTGTCCCACGTCTATTTTCCCCACACGTGCAGTGGTGGTGACCTCTCCCTGCCATTTAATGTGACTGGTTTTTGTACAGCCATGTGTCACTGTGGTTTGTCTTCGGTGGAGGAACCCAGCTGACCGTCCTTGGTAAGTCACTGAATTACTCACCTGCTTTCCTTCTCAATGCCAATCCTGTCGTGTTTCCATGATTTTTTCCTCCTTTTCTCTCTTACTGCCAGGATTGGGTCTCCTCTCCCTTTATGCACAGACCTTCACACGGTGTTAAGAACAACGTTTAATCGTTGGATAGTCAGAACAGGGTGTAGATGTCCCATGCTGGATTTTTCTTATCTTTTCCCAATGAACAGGTTTCTGAATTTGCCCATGAAACCTACCCAGATTTTGCTGCTGGGTCCCAATTTTTAAATAACTGGTGTTAGCAGCTTAAAAGAAAATATTTTCTACCTTGTTTTTTGTTTTAATGGACTAGACATTTCCTAGTTATTCGCACTGGGTGTTTCCCAATATGTGAAAGAAACCAAGGGCCAGATTCTCAGCCAGGTAGAACAACATAGTCCCTTTGTTTTCAATAGATCTCCAACAAAACTCACCCAAACCGCCTTAAAATAGATGTACAACCCTTGAAATCTAATGTGAGATAAAAATAATTTGTCCTTTGTGATTTGAAATCTGATCTTCTGGAGTAGTTTGAAGACTATTCATTTTGGGAAGAGTTAGTCACAAAATGGGGTTTCAATTTCTGGAAAATTTCTACAAAAATGAAAAATGTTGTTTTTGTCTAAATTCTCAGCAGAAAATTGACTCTTTGGCCAAAAAAAAAAAAAAATAATTCACCCAATATATACTGAAAACAAAAAGAAAAACCCCAGATATTTGCAGAAACCTTTTTGGTACTGAGTTTTTGCATTTCCAACAATTTTTTTTTCGTTAATTAGATATTTGCTCCAAAAAATTCCATTGAGATGAAAAGCCAGTTTTTCCACTGACAAGAGATTTGATGGGTAATTTTTGACCAGCCCGACTTGTAGAATTGCTCATTTAGAGCAAGTTATGAGATCAGAGTAATTTTAAAAATATAAGAACAGATCTTCATGTGGTGTAAATCAATGTAGCCTCCTCGGCAATAATGGAACTACACTGATTTACCCTTACACTGAGCGAGTGTAATGTCACTGACTGACTTACTCCTAACCCGGAGGATCGGTCCCATTGTACATTGGATGACTGTAGCCACCGTGGATTTCAGTTTGGAAATACCACTCAAACCTGATTTTCTAAAGGTGCTGAGGGACACCCAACACCTCTGAAATATGGAGAGTTACAGATAAAGGGGGTGGGGTTGAAGCAGCCTGCAGGGGAAGAAGGGTTGAAAGAGACTGCACTAATGGCCTCTCTCAAGCCTGGAGCACACTAACGAGGTTGCTGGCCAGTCTGGAAAGGCTGAACGGCTTCCTAGAAGCTGCACTCTCCGGCTGCCAACCTCCGAGCTCAATGATCAGGATGCTGGCTGGGCCAGCAACTTCTGTTAGAGTAAAACCTTGAGGAGTAGCTAGATCTCGGCTCGCCAGGGCTCAGTAAATCAGGGCTGACTGTGTTAGCTCAGACAACATTGTCGCTTTGACCTGTGTAAAGCATGAAATAACTACAGCCCGTGCTGCACTGAGCCCACTCGTGCTGAGCAGCAAACAGGCCCACTGACATCAGTGGGACCGACCGCTTGTGGGGTAAAGTGCTACTTGGAATGAGGAAGAGCTTCTCAGTTTGGCCCCCGTTAGAAGGCAGGTGCCTTTTACTAGGGGGTTAAAAATTCCCCAAACTTTTGCATCCATTCCTAAGCCAGTAGGTCCTTTACTGTCTCCATATCTCCATGCAGTAACACAGCACAACATCATACGTGGGTGCAGGGGACTCTACTCTGTACCCTCCGTGAAATCAACCAATACTGTGATATTTTGCAATATCCTTGTTGCTCATTTTGGACCCTGATCCAACAAAGCACTTAGACAAATACTGGCTCGGGTCCTTTGGCTGGGATTGGTCCTATTTAGGAGTCTGTACATTACAAGTTTCTGAAAACATTTCAGCAACAAGCCAGCTTGGTAATGAGGCTGTTCAGCTGTCAGCATCTCACAGGATGAGTTAAGGAGGTTATTTCCTATTGAGGTCTTATTCAAAAGTGTTGTCCCTGGGTAGAAAGGCCTGCAGAATGTGGCAGACAATAATTGCTTAACAGGTTTATTGATCCAACTTGCAGAATTTAAGATACAGACTTTATTCCTACCATAGCATGGTTAAAAAAAGTCTCTTTTGGAACTCCATAGAATTTTATGGTACTTTATATAAAACACTCTTAAACGTGTCTAGTTTACTGTCCCATTCTTTAGATCATGTTGGTTGCTTTGTAATTACATTTTATAGGATTATTTCATAAGGAAAAATGTGGGTTACCCCGGATTCCTCTCTGAGCACTGAAGTGGCTTCCAATGCCCTAATCACACACATTAAACTCTAAGTAAAGCTTAGAACTTAAGAAATATCCTTAAACTAATCAGTACAATATGGTCCAAAATCCTTAGAAAGCTGCTTTTAGATTTCTAAAATGCAGCATAATGCAGAATCAGCTGCAGCATTTCTTTGTGACTGGTTCTTGCTAGAAGTCCAGTGCATACAGATCGCAGTGCAATTCTCTACTCACTTTCACACCAATTGATTTTTTTCCTTTAGCGCCAACACCGTATCCCTTGCCGGCCCCAAGTTGTTATTTGAAGTCAGTAGGAGATATCTGTGCAGGAGGAATATGGGATCAAGCCTTCAGGGATTAAAATGACAAAAAGGATGAGTAAAGTGATATTATCCCCTTTCACAGGCATAGGGACAGTTACTAAACTAGGCCAGGTTCACTAAGGATGTCAATGGCAGAGTTAGCATTGGACCCCAAATGTCCTGATTCCTGGTCCTGGGCCTTAACCAGAAGAACATTTTACATCTCAGATAATTACCCTGCCCCGGCGCTTGTGAGAGGTTGGATTTGTTACACTGCAGAGATCTGGAATGTCTTACATTCTGCAATGGCAGTCTCTGGATTTGGGTTTTCTAACACTGAATCTCCTTGTCTTGTAGGTCAGCCAAAGGCATCTCCTACAGTGCACCTCTTCCCTCCATCCTCTGAAGAGATAAAAACAAAGAGCAAAGCCACACTCGTGTGTCTGCTGGGCAGCTTTTACCCAGGGGCAGCCCAAGTCATCTGGAAAGCTGATGGCCAGCAGATCTCCACTGGAGTGGAGACGACCAAGCCATCCAAACAGAGTGACAACAAGTTCATGGCCAGCAGTTACCTGTCTCTGGATGCATCAAAGTGGAAGACCCACGAGACCTACACCTGCCAGGTGACACACGATGGGAAGACCTTCGAGAAGTCACTGAAGAGCTCAGAGTGTTCTTAACAGAGGGCTCCGCTGGTTCCCGTGTCAGTCTTTAGGGGGTTCCCCAAGGGAGCCAGGATCTGCCTGTAGCATTCCCATAATGCTGATTTCCAGCAAATCTGCTTCCTGTTTTAGGTGGGGGATTTTATCAATCCATACAACACCTGTCTTTATTCCCACGTCCCCACTGCTCTCACCCCCTTGCATTCCCTGGAAATGTCCTTCCTGCTTTAGTCTCTGATGCAGCCTTGTTATGATATTAATAAAATCAGAAAAAATTGACTATTACTGTGACTGTGAAGAGTTTAACTTCTTCTGTCCCTTTTACACCTCATGTATTAATTGCAATATTCACCTTCTCTTCCAATAAAATCAATTTACCTTTTATCAGCTAATACGGTTTTCTTTTTAGTCTGGGTCAATGCTCGGCTGGGTCACTGGTCCTGCAGGGAGCAGTCTGCTCTGTGAGTTAGTATTGAGTCAACCTCTGCCCGCGCATGGGGCAGATTCCGGTACCTTCTTCTCCCTGAGCATTAGTCATTCTTCAAGTAGCCTCATTGGAGTCAATGGGCTATTGGCTGAACAGCTCAACACTCAGGGGTGTAAGTGGCCAAATCTGGCCCATAGAGACAGGGGCACTACAGTGCTGCAGGCTGTTCCCTGGGATAGGCTGTAACCAGAGCTCCTGGCTACGTCTGGTCAGTAGAGACCCAAACCCCTCTTTGGACGAGTGGCCTTTGATATCCTGCAAACACCAACTTAGGCGACAGCTCTCTACACACCCAACCGGTCCTCCCAGCAGGTTTAGCTGTACATGGAAATCTGCCTGAATTAAACTAGTGCTGCTGGCCACTATGTGACACCTACTTTGTTTCAGCCAGAGGTGAAGTCAAGGACATTGATTTCCAGTTTGACCAGCTGTGTAAATGGTTAAAGTACTTTGGGAGCCTTCAGATTCAAGATGCTTTTCAAGTAAAAGCAGAACATTACTGGTAATCCGGATTCTCTGGTATCATTCAGGCCTGTGTTACTTCACAATTTGGACCTTGACAGGGCAGAGCAGATCGTCTGTCTGCCATTAAAAACCTGTCCGTTGTGCTGGGGGATCAGTAGCATGTGAGACTGGATACCCTGAGGGGCCCTCTGGAGTTTGCCCCACCCTTCCCAGACAGCAGCATGCACCGTGTGTACAGCTGGGAATTCACCTCAGGCAGAGTGTTTATCATGGACCCCTGAGCAGTGCTGGGCCAGCCAGCCAAGGGAGACCCATGAACACGGTTCTCCTACAGTCATGGGGCCAGGGAGGTAAAGGAATACATTTGTACCACATATGCCACGTATGTGTCGGATCGCACCGTGCTACTCCCACTCACAATATGGGTTACACGGGTCGGTGGGTGAATGGATGGATGGACGGAAGGATGGACGGACGGCAAGTCATGCCCTGACACCTCCTACAGAAGGAAATAAGGGGAAAGGGGAGCAGAGGAAGGCTGAACTATGGAGAAGTTTTAAACAATGAGGGGTTTTTTTAAGCTTCACACACAGTATTTTTAACATCCCCAGACCTACTGTCCCGCCATCACAACACAGTCACAGGACTGCACTTTTGGGGGCTAAGATTTCCAGATGATGATTTGTGGAGCACCAAGCGTGGGCAGAGCACAGAGGGGACAATGGCTCTCAGAAGTTTTCAGGAGCTTACAATGCTAGGATGAGAGTGAAGGGATCAGACTGTGTGTGTGTGGGGTGGGGGGGAGCGAGCATGTGCCATAAAGAGTTGGCTGCCAGAACCTATTGGTGTGCACTGACTTTTAACACTACTTCATTGACAAAAAGGCTCTGGAAAGAGATGAACTTCCTTTGCTCAGTGTTTATTAATTGGGCCTGTTCACTTGCACATGTGAACTGCAATAGACTGATGAATGGACTGAAATATAGCTTGAAGTATTTAGGGTATTTTCAAAAGTGACTCACTCCATTAAAAGTCTAAGTTCAACTGAAAGTCAATAGGATTTAGGAGCCTAAGGGCCAGTTTTAAAAGGCAATGAAATGAATGGGCGTTTGGCAGCTAGGTGCTTCTCAAAATCCCACAAGGGGCCTACCTGTATATTTAGACGCTTAAACACCATTAACACTCCAGGCTTAGGTGCTTAAGTCACTTCTGACAATGGGACTTGGACACTTTTGCTAGCGGCTCAGGCCTGCCCTCCACTTCCCAGGAATTCTCGCAGGGTCTGAGCCTGAACCACTGAAGTCACAGGAGCTTCTCCACCATCTTCAGTAGGTGCCGGATCACGTGTTAAACACAGCATATGATCCTTGGCTTCAACTATGGCCCACTAATGAGGAAATGGGGCTGGTACCATTCACTCCCCTGGCCGTGCTGAGCTGACACACACCAGGCACTAAGGGGAGTTTGTATTTACAGTCAGAGGGAGGGTCCAGTGCACTGGTTTAATTCAGAAGAAACCAGCTGAGCATGGACACAGCTCACAGCCTAGATGTTTACTGGCCCTGCCCTTGGTGAGAGGGGCACCTCACGCCCACACTCTGCTGGGCAGCAGACCCCAGAGCTGCTCTCCTAAGGTGAGGGGCAGGGAATAGCCCAGCAATGGTGAGAGTCTCATGGCAGCTCTGTCCAGGGAAACAGTGCAGGGATTTACTGCTGAGAACAGCTGGGAAATACAGAGCAAATGGCTGTCACTGATGGCACTGAGTTAATTTCTAAAGGCAACTGGGGACTCCCATGAGGAAAGTGCTGATCTCTGCTGCATATTGGACATGGGCTGAGCACACATGCTCTCTATTGATACCAGCATTGCCTTGTATTGGTACCAACAGGGTCTGGAGCATTTTCCAGCATATGCCAGCTGAACAATGGACGTGGCTTTTACAAGCACCAAAGGTTCTGAGCATCTTGCTTGGCTCCTGGCTTCCAGTAATGCCTGCACCTGACCCACTGCTAGGATCAGACAGAGCGTGGAGTGATCGGTTTCATGGCACATGGATCTTGAGTCATTCCTCTGGCACGTCCAATGTGGAGACATCACCAGCCCCCTGCATGGCTCAGCTGAGAGTGGACACAGGACATCATGAGGCAGCTTCTTGCAGAAGGGCTGTGCCCAGTGACTCAGAGCGACTCCCTGGCCCCATGGACTGTCTGAAGATCCTGATCAGGTAAGTTAGGACAATGTGGGAGGGATGTCTTAGCTTCTCGCAGACAGGTGCAGAGAGCCTGCACTATTCAGAGAGTAGACGAGGCCAGCACGTGGTTTGGATCACATCCGATCCACCCATGTGCAGCCCCTGGCATGTCTGATCCGTCTCTTCGCTGACACTAATTGCTGGGTCACTGGAACATCCTGTACATTAATTATGTCTAGAAAGATGCTGGGGCTCCAGAGGTGTGGGTTTACGGACACATGGTTTCTAAGTACGGTTATCATATCTATAACATACACCACTGAATCCATTCAATACTGACAGCTAATGCGCCTCATTCATTCCCTGATGTAATTCCACTGAAGTGACTACAATGGCACCAGTGATGAATTTGGTCCAGTATTGGCCTGTCATGGCCAAATGGCAGTGGAAGAACCCACACGCAGTCCAGTTGTGTACATGCCCTCCAGCATCCAACCGTTCTCCACGGGCTCCAGCCACAGCTGCACAGACAAGCAGGCAGACCCACAGCCTGTGCAGGGGTTGGGGGAGCGCTTTAGTGGGGGAACCCAGTGCGGTAGCAGAGCACAGAGCTCCTTTGCTTCTCTCTCGGTACTTTTACGCCTTCAACCACTGTAGTACCTGAGAATCTCTGAGACACGATAGAACTTATCCTTAGACTACCCTGTGAGGCAGGGAAGTGCTTCCCCCATTTTACAGATGGGGAACTGAGACACAGAGATGACATGACTTGCCCAAAGATACAAAGTCTGTGGCAGAGCCAGGACTTGAACCCCGTCTCGCCTGACTCCCACGCTGGTGTCTTAACTACAAGCCCATCGTGTGCTCTCTTATGTGCGCTGTGCGCGGGGACCAGGATTTGGCCTTATTGTGAGTTGTCCCAAGGAATACTCCATTGCTTCACTTCCCAGTGGATCTCCACTCCTCCGACTGTACAATGAATTTCTCCAGAAAGGATAAACCTGCACTCCCATGGGGAGCCAGTGGAAATTGCCCCACGCCTCTTTTTCCCCTCCTGGGCAGTGGTGGCGACCTCCCCCTGCCATCGACTGGGATAGGTTTTTGTACAGCCATGTGTCACTGTGGGGGGTCTTCGGTGGAGGAACCCAGCTGACCGTCCTTGGTAAGTCACTGAATTACTCACAAACTTTCCTTCTCCTGGCTGTATTGTACGTTTTCCATGATTTTTTTTCCTGATTACTTTGTCTTCATGCTGGGCTCGGGACTCCTCTCACTTTATATATGGACCTTCACACTGTGTTGGGAATAACGTTTAGTCTCTCTGGATAGTCATTTTCCCAATGAAGAGAAGTTTGAATTTGCCCATGAAACCTATTGAGATTCTGCCACTGGGTCCCCAGTTACGATGACCTAGTGTTAGCCCCGTAAGGAAAAGATTTTTCTTTTAAGGTATGAACTATTTCTCAGTAGCACCGGGTGTTAGNCCAGCAGGTTTAGCTGTACATGGAAATCTGCCTGAATTAAACTAGTGCTGATGACCACTATGTGTCACCTACTTTGTTTCAGCCAGAGGTGAAGTCAAGGACATTTATTTCCAGTTTGACCAGCTGTGTAAATGGTTAAAGTGCTTTGGGACCCTTCAGATTCAAAATGCTTTTTAAGTACAAGCAGAACATTACTGGTAATCCGGATTCTCTGGTATCATTCAGGTCTGTGTTACTTCACAATTTGGGCCTTGACAGGGCAGAGCAGATGGGTTTTAAATGGGACACAGACTATCAGTTGTGCTGGGGGATCAGTAGCATGTGAGGGGACCTCTAGAGTTGGCCCCACCCTTCCCAGACAGCAGCATGCACTGTGTGTACAGCTGGGAATTCACCTCAGGCAGAGTGTTTATCATGGACCCCTGAGCAGTGCTGGGCCAGCCAGCCAAGGGAGACCAATGAACACTGGTTCTCCTACAGTCATGGGGCCACGGAGGTAAAGGGATATGTTTGCACCACATATGCCACGTATGTGTCGGATCGCACCGTGCTACTGCCACTCACAATATGGGTTACACGGGTGGGTGAATGGATGGACGGAAGGATGGACGGATGGACAGTCATGCCCTGACACCTCTTACAGAAGGAAATAAGGGGAAAGGGGAGCAGAGGAAGGCTGAACTATGGAGAAGTTTTAAACAATAAGGGGGTTTTTTTAAGCGTCACACAAAGCATTTTTAACATCCCCAGACCTACTGTCCTGCCATCCCAACACACTCACAGGACTGTACTTTTGGGGGCTAAGATTTCCAGATGATGATTTATGGAGCACCAAGCGTGGGCAGAGCACAGAGGTGACAATGGTTCGCAGAAGTTTTCAGGAGCTTACAATGCTAGAATGGGAGTGAAGGGATCAGACAGAGAGAGAGAGAGAGAGAGTGTGGGGGGAAGGGGGTAGTGAGCATTTGCCATAAAGAGTTGGCTGCCAGAACCTATTGGTGTGCCCTGACTTTTAACACTATTCCATTGACAAAAAAGCTCTGGAAAGAGATGAACTTCCTTTGCTCAGTGTTTATTAATTGGGCCTGTTCCCTTGCCCATGTGAACGGCAATAGACTGACGAATGGACTGAAAAATTGCATGAAGTATTTACAAAAAGAAGAACAGGGGTAATTGTGGCACCTTAGAGACTAACAAATTTATTAGAGCATAAGCTTTCGTGGGCTACAGCCCACTTCTTCGGATGCATAGCTGTATGAAGTGGGCTGTAGTCCACAAAAGCTTATGCTCTAATAAATTTGTTAGTCTCTAAGGTGCCACAAGTACTCCTGTTCTTCTTTTTGCGGATACAGACTAACACGGCTGTTACTCTGAAACTTGTCATGAAGTATTTAGGGTATTTTCAAAAGTGACTCACTCCATTAAAAGTCTAAGTTCAACTGAAAGTCAATAGGATTTAGGAGCCTAAGGAACAGATTTAAAACGCATTGAAATAAATGGGTGTTTGGCAGACAGGTGTTTCTCAAAAACCCACAGGGCGCCTACCTGTATATTTAGATGCTTAAACACCATTAACACTCCAGGCCTAAGTCACTTCTGACAATGGGACTTGGACACTTTTGCTAGTGGCTCAGGCCTGCCCTCCACTACCCAGGGAATTCTCACAGGGTCTGAGCCTGAACCACTGAAGTCACAGGAGCTTCCCCACCATCTTCAGTAGGTGCCGGATCACGTGTTAAACACAGCACATGATCCTTGGCTTCAACTATGGCTCAATAATGAGGAAATGGGGCTGGTACCATTCACTCCCCTGGCCGTGCTGAGCTGACACACACCAGGCACTAATGGGAGTTTGTATTTACAGTCAGAGGGAGGGTCCAGTGCCCTGGTTTAAATTTATAAGAAACCAGCTGAGCATGGACACAGCTCACAGCTTAGATGTTTACTGGCCCTGCCCTTGGTGAGAGGGGCACCTCATGCCCACACTCTGCTGGGCAGCAGGCCCCAGAGCTGCTCTCCTAAGGTGAGGGGCAGGGAATAGCCCAGCAATGGTGTGAGTCTCATGGCAGCTCAGTCCAGGGAAACAGCGCAGGGATTTACTGCTGAGAACAGCTGGGAAATACAGAACAAATGGCTGGTGTTGGTGGCACTGAGTTAATTGCTGAAGGCAACTGGGGGCTCCTACGAGGAAAGTGCTGATCTCTGCTGCATATTGGACATGGGCTGAGCAGACTTGCTCTCTATTGATACCAGCATTGCCTTGTATTGGTACCAACAGGGTCTGGAGCATTTTCCAGCATATGCCAGCTGAACAATGGTCATGGCTTTTACAAGCACCAAAGGTTCTGAGCAGCTTGCTTGGCTCCTGGCTTCTAGTAATGCCTGCACCTGACCCACTGCTGGGATCAGACAGAGCGTGGAGTGATCGGTTTCATGGCACATGGATCTTGAGTCATTCCTCTGGCACATCCAATGTGGAGACGTCACCAGCCCCCTGCATGGCTCAGCTGAGAGGGAACACAGGACGTCATGAGGCAGCTTCTTGCAGAAGGGCTGTGCCCAGTGACTCAGAGTGACCCCCTGGCCCCATGGACTGTCTGAAGATCCTGATCCGGTAAGTTATGTCTTAGCTTCTCACAGACAGGTGCAGAGAGGCTGCACTATTCAGAGAGTAGACGAGGACAGCACGTGGTTTGGATCACATCCGATCCACCCGTGTGCAGCCCCTGGCACGTCTGATCCGTCTCTTCGCTGACACTAATTGCTGGGTCACTGGAACATCCTGTACATTAATTATGTCTAGAAAGATGCTGGTGCTCCAGAGGTGTGGGTTTATGGACACATGGTTTCTAAGTACGGTTATCATATCTATAACATACACCACTGAATCCATTCAATACTGACAGCTAATGTGCCACATTCATTCCCTGATGTAATTCCACTGAAGTGACTACAATGGCACCAGTGATGAATTTTGCCCAGTATTGGCCTGTCATGGACAAATGGCAGTGGAAGGACCCACACGCAGTCCAGTTGTGTACATACCCTCCAGCACCCACAACCGTTCTCCACGGGCCCCAGTCACAGCCGCACAGACACGCAGGCAGACCCACAGCCTGTGCAGGGGTTGGGGGAGCGCTGTAGTGGGGGAACCCAGCGCGGTAGCAGAGCACAGAGCTCCTTTGCTTCTCTCTCGGTACTTTTACGCCTTCAACCACTGTAGTGCCTGAGAATCTCTGAGACACGATAGAACTTATCCTTAGACCACCCTGTGAGGCAGGGAAGTGCTGCCCCCATTTTACAGATGGGGAACTGAGACACAGAGATGACATGACTTGCCCAAGGATACAAAGTCAGTGGCAGAGCCAGGACTTGAACCCCGTCTCGCCTGACTCCCACTCCAATGCCTCAACTACAAGCCCATCGTGTGCTCTCTTATGTGGGCTGTGCGCAGGGACCAGGATTTGGCCTTATTGTGAGTTGTCCCAAGGAATACGCCATTGCTTCACTTCCCAGTAGATCTTCATTCCTCCGACTGTACGATGAGTTTCTCAAGAAAGGATAAACCTGCACTCCCATGCGGTGCCAGTGGAAATTGCCCTGCGCCTCTTTTTCCCTACACGGGCAGAGGTGGCGACCTCTCCCTGCCATTGACTGGGACTGGTTTTTGTACAGCCCTGTGTCACTGTGGTGGATCTTCGGTGGAGGAACCCAGCTGACCGTCCTTGGTAAGTCACTGAATTACTCACAAACTTTCCTTCTCCTGGCTGTATTGTACATTTTCCATGATTTTTTTCCTGCTTTCTTTGTCTTCATGCTGGGCACCGGACTCCTCTCACTTTATATATGGACCTTCACACAGTGTTGGGAATAACGTTTAGTCTCGCTGGATAGTCATAGCAGATGTACACAGCACATGTTGGGTTTTCTGTTCTTAATGAAGAGAAGTTTGAATTTGCCCATGAAACCTATGGAGATTCTGCTACTGGGTCACCAGTTACGATAACCTAGTGTTAGCCTCTTAAGGAAAAGATTTTCCCTCTTTTTCTTTTAAGGTATGAACTATTTCTCAGTAGCACCGGGTGTTAGTCGGTGTATGAAAGAAACCCAGGGCCAGCTTCTCAGGTCCTGTAAACTGCCCTGGCTCCATTGTCCTCAATAGAGCTCCACCAAAACTCACCCCAGGCACCTACAGACAGGTGTCCAATCCCAGGTTATCTAATGTTCTATTAAAGTCATTGGTCCCTGGTGATTTAAAATCTGATTTGTCAGGGGCCGTTGGAGGGAAATGCTTAGCAATGAGAGCTGGGCAGAAAATACAGTTTTATCCTGTGAATAATTTTAGGAAAAGCAAAACAAAAAAAAAATCATTTTTATCTCAAGGGGTCCAAAATCCCAAACAAGCATTTTCAGCTGAAAACTGAAAATGCTTCAGTTATTGACAGGTTTTAGCTTAAGATTTCCACTTTTTCCATTTGGGGATTTTCCAACACACAAAAAAACAATTTTTTTTGAGAAAAGCAGATACTTCCGACAAAAATTTTCATTCAATTGAAAACCAATTTTCCACTGAAAACAGTTTTGATGGGTCATTTTCAACCAGCCCTATTTGTAGCATTGCTCAGTTAGAGGTAGACAAGAGACTGATGTAATTTTATAAATAGGAGGCAGCTCCTCATAGGGTGTGAATCCATGTAGTCCATTGCTGGCACGGAAGCTACACTGACTTACACTTACCCTGAATGAGTCTCATTGCACTGACTGACTGACTCCTGACACTGAAGCTCCGTTCCATTGTTCCTTAGAGAAAACTGGAGTTCAGTTTAGAAATGCAACCCAACCCCACCCAAAACCTTTGAAATATGCAAGATCTTATTTAAACAGAGTGGGGTGGGAGCAGGCTGCAGGGGAAGAGGGCTTTAAAGAGGTTGCACTAATTGTGTCCCTCAAGCGTGGAGCACACTAACGAGGTTCCTGGCCAGTCTGAAAGGCTGGATGGCTTCCTAGAGGCTGGATTCTGTGTCTGCCAAGCTCAGTGATCAGGATGGTGGCTGGGCCAGCCAGCTTCAGTTACAGACCAGCCTTGGGGACCTGACGGACCTGGCTTAGCCAGGGCTCAGTAAGTCAGGACTGACAGTATTAGCTCAAATATCATTGTTGGCTGCTTTGACCTATATAAAGTGTGAAATAATTAAGGCCCAGACTGCAGTAACCCTACTCATGCCAAATAGCACATTGCTTTTCATACAGTCCCACTAATGAAATGGGACAAACCGCCTGTGGAGTAATCTCACATGAGGACGGGCATCCCAATCTGGCCCCAGCAACAAGGCTGGTGCATAATTGTTACCAAGGATTTAAAATTTCCCTGAACTTTTGTGCCCTTCCTAAGCAGATAGTTACCCCAGATTCTTCTGTGCCCCTAGTGAAACAGCCCCCAAGGTCTGAACAGACAAATTAAGGGTCTAAGCATAGAGTTAAGAAATATCCCCAAAATAAAAAACAGAAAGTAGTCCTAGGAAGATACTTATCTGCTGTTTTTATATTTCTAAGATAGGCACAAGGCCAAATGACCTGCAGTTTTTCATTCTGAATAGCTCTCACCATCTCATTCGCAGATGGTCTCTTCTTCAGAAATAAAAGAGAGAGAGAGAGAGTTTTCACCACAGAAATATCTTCTGAGTTAATTCAATGAGTAGCACCTTTCTCTGCACTGAATGGCACCATTTGAGAAGGAAGGTGCTACTCATTATGAGGAAGGGTATAAAAATCTAGCATTTAATGTTGAGGAATTCTGTGCAAACTGCCTAGGTTGCTAGCTGTTCAGAAGTCGTATTTCCCTTTATCTGAGCAACAATGAATGAAAAGGTGAGCTTGGAAACAATACTGATAATACTTGGCACTTCTCCAGCATCTTCCACCAAGTGTCTCACAGCGCTTTAGAAATAGGTAAAAACACATAAACCTTGAGAAAAAGCCTGCGTGCGGTGAGTTCAGTGATGTGACCCCCTTTCATAGGCAGAGAGGTAAGTGACTTCATCAGGTTCACAGAAGAAGCCTGTGGCAGAACTAGGAATGGACCCCAAGTGTCCAGATTCCCAGTCCTGTGCCTTAACCAGGAGAACATCTCAGATAATTACCCTGCCACGGCGCTTATGAGAGGTTGGATTTGTTACACTGCTGAGATCTGGAATTTCTTACGTTCTGCACTGCTAGTCTCTGGTTTGGGGTTTTCTAACACTGAGTTTCCTTGTCTTATAGGTCAGCCAAAGGCATCTCCTACAGTGCACCTCTTCCCTCCATCCTCGGAAGAGATAAAAACAAAGAGCAAAGCCACACTGGTGTGTCTGCTGGGCAGCTTTTACCCAGGGGCAGCCCAAGTCACCTGGAAAGCTGATGGCCAGCAGATCTCCACTGGAGTGGAGACAACCAAGCCATCCAAACAGAGTGACAACAAGTACATGGCCAGCAGTTACCTGTCTCTGGATGCATCAAAGTGGAAGACCCACGAGACCTACACCTGCCAGGTGACACACGATGGGAAGACCTTCGAGAAGTCACTGAAGAGCTCAGAGTGTTCTTAACAGAGGGCTCCGCTGGTTCCCGTGTCAGTCTTTAGGGGGTTCCCCAAGGGAGCCAGGATCTGCCTGTAGCATTCCCATAATGCTGATTTCCAGCAAAACTGCTTCCTGTTTTAGGTGGGGGATTTTATCAATCCATATGACACCTGTCTTTATTCCCACGTCCCCACTGCTCTCACCCCCTTGCATTCCCTGGAAATGTCCTTCCTGCTTTAGTCTCTGATGCAGCCTTGTTATGATATTAATAAAATCAGAAAAAATTGACTATCGCTGTGACTGTGAAGAGTTTAACTTCTTCTGTCCCTTTTACATCTTGTGTATTAATTGCAATATTCACCTTCTCTTCCAATAAAATCAAGTTACCTTTTATCAGCCAATATGGTTTTCTTTTTAGTCTGGGTCAATGCTCAGGTGGGTCACTAGCCCTGCAGAGAGCAGTCTGCTCTGTGAGTTAGTACCGAGTCACCCTCTGCCTGCGCACGGGGTAGATTCCGGTACCTTCTTCCTGAGCATTAGTCATTCTTCAGGTAGCCTCATTGGAGTCAATGGGCTATTGGCTGAACAGCTCAGCACTCAGGGGAATAAGTGGCCAAATCTGGCCCATAGAGGGAGGGGCACGACGCTTCTCAGGCTGGTTCCTGGGATAGGCTGCAAACAGAGCTCCTGGCTACTTCTGGACAGTAGGGACACAAACCCCTCTTTGGAAGAGTGGCCTTTAATATCCTGCCACCACCAACCTGGGCAACAGCTCTGTACCCACCCAACCTGCCCTTCCAGCATGTTCAGCTGTACAGGGAAATCTGCCTGAAATAAACCAGTGCTGCTGGCCACTGTGTGGTAGCTCCTGTGTTTCAACCGCAGCTGAAGGCAGAGACCCTCATGTCCAGTTTGACCAGCTGTGTAAGTGTGTAAAGTGCTTTGGGAGCCTTCAGATTCAAGATATTACATTTGAAAAGCATCATTATTTAGAACTAAATCAGAACATTCCTGATGATCTGGATTCTCTGGGTGCACAACACTGGGGCCCTTAGTACGTCGTGTGTGTTGCACAGTCTGGGCCTCGATGGGCCAGAGCAGACAGTTTGTGTCCCATTAAAACCCCAAAATGGTGCTGGGGGTCCGTGGATAAGTTTCATGTTGCATGTGAGAGTGGATAGTCTGAGAGGCACCCTGGAGTCTGTCCCACCCTTCCCAGACAGCAGCATGCACCGTGTGTACAGCTGGGAACTACGGACCCCTGAGCCATGCTGGGCCAGCCAGCCAAAGGAGACCCATAAATACTGGTTCTCCTACAGCCATGGGCCCCGGAGGTAAAAGGATACATTTGTATCACCTATGCCAGATATTTGGTGGCAGCACAATGGGATCTGACACTCACAATATGAGTGACACAGATAGATGGATGGATGGCCAGCCATGCACTTCTACCTCCTCCAGAAATGAATAAGGGGGAAGGGGAGCTGAGGGGGACTGCGCTACGGATGAGTTTTAAAGAATGATGGTTTCTTAAATAAGTATTTTTAACATCCTCACACCTATTTGTCCCACCATCCCAACACCCTCTCACTCACACACACACACACACACACACACACACACACACACACACACACACCTGTACTTTTGGGGGCTAAGAATTCCAGATGATGATTTGTGGAGCACCAAGCGTGTGCAGAGGATAGAGGGGACAATAGCTCTCAGACGTTTTCAGGAACTTACAATGCTAGAATGGGAGTGAAGGGATCAGACAGAGCGTTAAAAGTCTAAGTTCAACTGAAAGTCAATAGGATTTAGGAGCCTAAGGAACAGATTTAAAAGGCATTGAAATGAATGGGCATTTGGCAGACAGGTGCTTCTCAAAATCCCACAAGGCGCCTACCTGTATATTTAGACGCTTAAACACCATTAACACTCCAGGCCTAAGTCACTTCTGACAATGGGACTTGGGCACTTTTGCTAGCGGCTCAGGCCTGCCCTCCACTACCCGGGGAATTCTCGCAGGGTCTGAGCCTGAACCACTGAACTCACAGGAGCTTCCCCACCAACTTCACTAAGTGTCAGATCAAGCCTTAAACACAGCACATGATCCTTGGCTTCAACTGTGGGCCATTGATGAGGAAATGTGGCTGGTACCATTCACTCCCCTGGCCGTGCTGAGCTGACACACACCAGGCACTAAGGGGAGGTTGTATTTACAGTCAGAGGGAGGGTCCAGTGCCCTGGTTTAATTCAAAGAAACCAGCTGAGCATGGACACAGCTCACAGCCTAGATGTTTACTGGCCCTGCCCTTGGTGAGAGGGGCACCTTATGCCCACACTCTGCTGGGCAGCAGGCCCCAGAGCTGCTCTCCTAAGGTGAGGGGCAGGGAATAGCCCAGCAATGGTGAGAGTCTCATGGCAGCTCAGTCCAGGGAAACAGCGCAGGGATTTACTGCTGAGAACAGCTGGGAAATACAGAGCAAATGGCTGGTGTTGGTGGCACTGCGTTAATTTCTAAAGCAAATGCGGGGCTTCCTTCAGGAAAGCACTCGTCTCTGCTGCACAATGGACATTGATCCCAACATTGCTTGTATTGATACTAACAGGGTCCCAGCAGAGGATGGTGGTGATCGGTTTCATGGTACATGGATCTTGAGCATTCTTTACTTGTTCCTTGGACATGTCCGGTGGGGAGACTTCACCAGCCAAATGCGAGACAGAACATCATGACGCAGCTTCTTCAGAGCGACTCCTGGCCCTATGAACTATCTGGAGATCCTGATCAGGTAAGGCAGGACCACGTGTCATGGGATGTGGTAGCTTCTCGCTGACAGGTGCAGGGAAGGCTGCACTATCCGGATGAGAGATGAGGACAGCACGTGGTGTTGGTTTCCTATCCACACACATGCAGTCCCAGCATGGCAGATCTGTTTCTTTGCTGATATTTGTTGGTGTGACGCTAGGATAGTGTTTATACTATGTCTGTAGAGATGTCCCAGGGATGTAGGCTATGGACACATGCTTTGGAAACAGGAGTATCGCCCACATGAAATGCACGATTGGATACATTAAATACTGGCAGCAAATGGGCCTAATTCTCCTCTGGTATAATTCCCACAAGTCACTATAATTGCACGAGGGTTGAACGTGGCTCAGCGTGTTCACTATCAGCATCCCAAAGAAATCTGCCAACCCCTCCCTCCCTGGGACCTACAAAGGGCAGCTGGCAGTGGAACGACCAACAGCTTAGCAGCTCCAATTCAACACTCTCTGCGTCCCCTCCTCCACCCACAATGGTGCTAGATGGAGCTCCATGGGGGCCATCCACAGCAGCACACACAGGCAATGCTGGAGGTACCTGCAGATCCACAGACCGTGGGTGTGTTGGGGGAGCACAGGGACAGTGGAACCCAGTGGAGTAGCAGCTGCCTAGCACACAGTTCCTTTGCGTCTATCTAGGCAGGTTTATGGCCTGTATCACTGTTGTACCTGAGCATCTCACAGCCATAAAGAAATTTATCCTTACAGCACCCCTGTGAAATAGGGAAGTACTATCCCCATTTTACAGATGGGGAATTGAGGCACAGAGTTTATGTGGCTTGCCCAAGGGCACAAAGAAAGTCTGTGGCAGAACCAGGACTTGAACCCTTCTTCTGATGCCCACTCCAGTGCCTTAAGTACAAGACCATCTTCTGCTCTCTTACGTGGGCTGCGTGCTGGGACCAGGATCTGGCCCCATGTGAGCTCTCCCAAGGAATACTCCATTGCTTCACCTCCCAATGGATCTTCATTCAATCAATTGTACTATGAGCTTCTCCAGAAATAATGAACCTTCACTCTCATGGAGAGCCAGCAGAAGTTGTCCCATGTCTATTTTCCCCCTATTGGCAGTGGTGGCAACTGGTTTTTGTACAGCCCTGTGTCACTGTGGAATGTCTTCGGTGGAGGAACCCAGCTGACCGTCCTTGGTAAGTCACTGAATTACTCACCTGCTTTCCTTCTCAATGCCAATCCTGTCATGTTTCCATGATTTTTTCCTCCTTTTCTCTCTTACTGCCAGGATTGGGTCTCCTCTCCCTTTATGCACAGACCTTCACACGGTGTTGAGAACAATATTTAATCAGTGGATAGTCAGAATAGAGTGCAAATGTCCTATGCTGGATTTTCTGATCTTTTCCCAATGAACAGGTGTTTGAATTTGCCCATGAAATCTATCGAGATCCTGCTGTCAGGTCCCAATTTTTAAATAACTGGTGTGAGCCTCCTAAAATATTTTCTACCTTGTTTTAACGAACTAGACATTTCTTAAGTCAAGATGTGAAAGAAACCAAGTGCCAGGTTCTCAGCCAGGGTAAAACAACATAGTCCCTTTATTTTCAATAGATCTCCACCAAAACTCATCCAAACCTCTTTAAGATAGAAGTACAATCCCTGGAAATCTAATGTGATATGAAAAAATAATTTGTCCTTTGGGATTTGAAATCTGATCTTCTGGAGCAGTCTGAAGACTATTAATTTTAGTAAGAGTTAGTCACAAAATGGGTTTCATTTTCTGGAAAAAATCAAAAATTAAAATATTATTTTTGTCAATTTTCTGCTGAGAATTTAGACTTTTTGCGAAAAAACATTCAAAACTAAAATATCTTTTATCGATAATTACTGAAAACAAAGAAAAACCGTAGATATTTGCAGAAACCTTTTGCTTTTGAGATTTTGCATTTGCAACAAGAAATTTTTTAACATCGGAAACTTTCTGCAAAAATTTCCATTGAGATGAAATCCCAATTTTTAATTGAAAAGATTTGATGGGTAATTTTTGACCAGCCCTATTTCTAGAATTGCTCATTTAAAGCGAGTTAAGACACTGAAGCAATTTTAAAAATATAAGAACAGATCCTTGTGTGGTGTAAATCAATGTAGCCCCCTTGGCAACAATGGAACTACACTGATTTACCCTTACACTGAGTGAGTGTAATTTCACCGACTGACTTACTCCTGACCCGGAGGATCGGTTCCATTGTACCTTGGATGACTGTAGCTATCATGGATTTCAGTTTGGAAATACCACTCAACCCTGATTTTCTGCAGGTGCTGAGGGACACCCAACACCTTTGAAATATGGAGGGTTACAGATAAAGGGGGTGGGGTTGGAGCAGCCTGCAGGGGAAGAGGGCTTGAAAGAGACTGCACTAATTGCCTCTCTCAAGCCTGGAGCACACTAACGAGGTTGCTGGCCAATCTGGAAAGGCTAGACAGCTTCCTAGAAGCTGCACTTTCCGGCTGCCAACCTCCAAGCTCAATGACCAGGATGCTGGCTGGGCCAGCAGGCTTCAGTTACAGTAAAACCTTGAGGAGCAGATAGATCTTGGCTCGCCAGGGCTCAGTAAATCAGGGCTGACTGTGCTAGCTCAGCCAACATTGTTTGTAGCTTTGACCTGTGTAAAGCGTGAAATAACTACAGCCCAGGCTACACTGAGCCTACTTGTCCTAAGTAGCGCCTTGCTCTTCAAACAGGCCCACTGACATCCTTGCTACCTGGAATGAGGAAGAGTTTCTCAGTTTGGCCTCAGTTAGAAGACAGGTGCTTTTTACTAGGGGGTTAAAAATTCCCCAAATTTTTGCATGCATTCCTAAGCCAATAGGTCCTTTATTGTCTCCATGCAGTAACATAGCACAACATCGTGCGAGGGTGCAGGGGACTCTACTCTGTACCACCGTGAAATCAACCAATACTGTGATATTTTGCAATGTCCCTTTGCTCACCTTGGACCCTGATCCAGCAAGGCACTTAGACACATACTGGCTCGAGTCCTTTGGCTGGGATTTGTCCCATAAAAGATTCTGTACATTACGAGCTTCCAGAAATGTTTCAGCAACAGGCTAACTCGGTAACTAGATGTGTTCAGCAGTTGGCATACCACAAGAGGAGTTAGGAGGTTGTTCCCATTGAGGTCTTATTCAAAAGTGCGGTCCCTTAGTAGAAAGGCCTGCAGAATGTGGCAGACAATAACAACTGCTTAAAGAATTTTATATAGAGACTTTATCCCTGCCATAGAAAAGAGGGTGTAGAGCTCCATAGAATTTTATGGAAGTTTATATAAACACTCTTAAATGTGTCTAGATCCCCTGTCCCATCCCTTGGATACTACTGGTATCTTTGTCATTACATTTTACAGGATTTTTCCATACGGATTCCTCTCTGGGTGCACTGACGTGGCTTCTAGTGCCCTAACTACAGACATTATCTCTAAGTAAACCTTAGATCCTAAGAAATATCCCTGAACTAATAACTACAATGTAGTCCAAAATCCTTAGAAAGCTGCTTTTAGATTTCTAAAATGAAGCACAATGCAGAATCAGCTGCAGCTTCTCTTTGTGAATGGCTCTTGCGAGATGTCCAATGCGTATCGATTGGAATGTAATTCTTTACTCACTTTCAGACCAACTGATTTTTTTTTTAGCACCAACACTGTTCACCTGGCAGGCCCCAGGATGTTATGTGAAGTCAGTGGGAGATATGGGTGTAAGAGGAATACGGAATCAAGCCTTCAGTGATTCAAGTGATATTATCTGACTTCTACAGGCATAGGGACAGTTACTAACTAGGCCAGGTTCACTAAGGAAGGATGTGACAGACCAAGAATTGGGTCCCAAATGTTCTGATTCTTAACCAGAAGGATATCTTACATCTCAGATAATTACCCTGCCCACGGCGCTTGTAAAAGATTCTATTTGTTACACTTCAGAGATCTGGAATTTCTTGTGTTCGGCACAGACAGTCTCTGGATTTGGGTTTTCTAACACTGAATCTCCTTGTCTTGTAGGTCAGCCAAAGGCATCTCCTACCGTGCACCTCTTCCCTCCATCCTCGGAAGAGATAAAAACAAAGAGCAAAGCCACATTGGTGTGTCTGCTGGGCAGCTTTTACCCAGGGGCAGTCCAAGTCACCTGGAAAGCTGATGGCCAGCAGATCTCCACTGGAGTGGAGACGACCAAACCCTCCAAACAGAGTGACAACAAGTACATGGCCAGCAGTTACCTGTCTCTGGATGCATCAAAGTGGAAGACCCATGAGACCTATACCTGCCAGGTGACACACGATGGGAAGAACTTCGAGAAGTCACTGAAGAGCTCAGAGTGTTCTTAACAGGGGGCGCCGCTGGTTCCCGTGTCAGTCTTTAGGGGGTTCCCCAAGGGAGCCAGGATCTGCCTGTAGCATTCCCATAATGCTGATTTCCAGCAAATCTGCTTCCTCTTTTAGATGGGGGATTTTACCAATTCATGACACCTGTCTTTATTCCCATGTCCTCACTGCTTTCACCCATCTGCATTCCCTGGAATTGTCCTTCCTGCTTTAGCCTCTGATGCAGCCTTGTTATGATATTAATAAATCCAGAAATATTCAATTATTGCTGTCTCTGTGATGAGTTTAACTTCTTCTGTCTCTTTTACACCTCGTGTATTAATTGCAATATTCACCTTCTCTTCCAATAAAATCAATTTACCTTTTATCAGCCAATATGGTTTTCTTTTTAGTAAAGATCTCTGGCTTTGGGGTTTCAGACAAGCTAATGAGAAGTGACACTAAGTGATGTGTCATATCATGGAGATATGGGGAGGGGGAGAGATGTCACAGAGGGATCATTATCCAAGCTGTGACTGTTCTCCCCAAGACTGGTCACTCTGGGTCTCAGCCAGCCTTCGCTGGGGTGTGACAATTGCTGCTGCACAAATCTCTCTGCAGAGCACACATTGTGTTAGGGAATCACTGGGAGATAGGGGGCTGCATGAGAGAGTAATGCAACCCCCGTGGGTCTGCAGCCAGCCCTGCTTGTGCTGGGATCCTGGCAGCTCCCAATAGACCAGCAGGGCTAGGCTGGGTCAATGTTCAGCTGTGTCACTACCCCTGCAGAGAGCAGTCTGCTCTGTGAGTTCGTATTGAGTCACCCTCTGCCTGCGCATGGGGCAGATTCCGGCTCCCTGCTGCTCCCTGAGCATTAGTCATTCTTCAAGAAGCCTCATTGGAGTCAATGGGCTATTGGCTGAACAGCTCAGCACTCAGAGGTGTAAGTGGCCAAATCTGGCCCAGAGCGTGAGGGGCACTACACTGCTGCAGGCTGTTCCCTGGGACAGGCTGTAACCAGAGCTCCTGACTATGTCTGGTCGGTAGAGACCCAAACCGCTCTTTGGTAAAGTGGCCTTTAATATCCTGCCAACACTGACCTGGGTGACAGCTCTCTACCCATCCAACCTTCCCTCCCAGCAGGTTCAGCTGTACAGGGACATTTGCCTGTATTAAACTAGTGCTGCTGGCCACTGTGTGACAGCAGCTGAGTTTCAGCCAGAGGTGCAGACAATGACCCTGATGTCCTGTTTGACCAGCTGGGTAAGTGTGTAAATTCTTTTGAATCCCTCAGATACTTCTCGAAGGAAAGGTCATTATTTATAAAGGAAACATAGCATGAGTGATGGTCTGGATTCTGTGGGGTGTACAACACCAGGGTCCTTAATACTTCTGGTGTGTTGCACAGTTTGGGTCTTAACTGGCTAGAGCAGACAGTCTGTGTCCCATTAAAAACCCATCAGCTGTGCTGTGGGATCAGGTTCATGTGAGACTGGATACTCTGAGGGGAGCTCTGGGGTCTGGCCCGCCCTTCCCAGACAGCAGCATGCACAGTGTGTACAGCTGAGAACTAAAGTCACGGAGAACATTTATCATAGACCCATGAGCAGTGCGGGGCCAGCCAGCCAAAAGAGACACTTGAACACTGATCCTTCCACGGCCATGTCAGCTTTAAACCTATGATTGAGGAGGCCAATGAGCTACAGGGTTTAAACTGATATCATTTCTGTATGCCAGATATTTGATGACAGCAGGGTGGGATCTGACACTCACAGTATGCTCTGCCACTCATGCTCTGCCACCACCAATGGAAAGGAATAAGGAGGAAAGACGACAAATGGAGGCTGCCCTATAGATTAATTTTGAAGACTATTTTCTTCCCTGTCACATGCATTTTTGACATCCCTGCACCTGTTTGTCCCTCCAGCCCAACACGCACTCACACACACGCACACAGGACCGTCCAGGAATGATAATTATCCCAGAGCATTATTGTTTTGTGGAGCACTAAGCTGGTACCTGGTGCTGTATGGAACACAGAGGAGACAATGGCTCTCCAACGCTCTCAAGAGCTTACAATGCAAGCCTGGGAGGGAAGGGATCCGAGAGGGAGAACGCGCACCATAAAGAACTAGAACCAACTGGTTTGTGCTGATTTTTAAAACCATGTTCTTGACACACAGGCTCTGGAAAGAGATTAACTTCCTTTGCTCAATGATTATTGATGGATCCTCTTGCCATGGAAATGTGAACTCCCAGAGACTCTGATGAACAGATTGAAAAACTGCATGAAGCTTCGAGGTTATTTTCAGTAGTGACAAACTTCCTTGGCAGTCTAAGTTAATGGGATTTAGGCTCTTGGGATTAGGGCCAGATTTTTTAAGGTATTGAAAAAAAACGACTGTTAGGCACCTAGGTTCTTTTGAAAATCCCAGTAGGCCCCTATCTGCATCTTTAGGCACCTAAATACCTTTAAAAATCTGGCCCCAAGTGTCTAAATCACTTTTGAAAATTGTGTTGCCTATGTCATTTAGGTGCTTTTTAAAATGTTATCCTTTGATACGATGGCGACAGATGCTATAGAAAACCCTACGATACACAGGCAGGTAGAGGGATAGTTTATCTGCAGTTTCTGTAAATACCCCTCTGTCTTCTGTTCTGTAGCAGGCTTCCTGCTTCTGGGGCATGCCCTGGGAGGTGGGCAGTGCTCAGGTGTGCTGTTCTCTCCCCATCAGATGAGTGCCACTCCAGGGGAAATTCCAGTTCAAACATTTTCAACTAGCTTCCATTGGCTTGATTTGTCTGCTAGGGTTTGGAAAGCAGAGGGGTTTTTGGTCCACTGGCTCAGAGACCCAGAGAGCAGCTAAAAAAAACCCAGTGGAGTCTACCAGAACTTCTACCTGGAGAAGGTGTGGGGTGTCTCCCCTCTGAGTCCGTACCTGTGTTTCTCTACAGGTCCCCAACATTGCTACGTTCAGATTTCACAGGCACCCACTTGAGGCCTGATTCTCCTTTCATACCAGTGTAAACTGGCAGTAATGCCATTAAATTCAATGGAGTCATGCTCGACTGAGACTAGCCCATAGCATCCACTGGGATCTCTGTCCTTGTTTTCTAGAGCTGTAAGCACCTGAGCGTCACAACAGGCAGTGTTACAGTACGACCATAGTATGCATGGTGCCATGGGTTGCACCCTTAGAGGTGAACTGCAGGACTATTAAAAATTTACTCATTACTGGTATTGCTGTGCTGAATGTGTCCATTAGCCATGCACAGCAATGAGACGTCAGGTATCTGTTATGTCAAGGAGCGCTCCATTCTGGGAGATCTTCAGCAAGTGCCAGGAAGATGTCAAAGGGTGTGGAAGGATTTTTAAAAGCTCTCCTCACCGCTTAGTTAGGGAGCCAGGGAGCCGGAGAGCCGTGCTTTGCTTTAAAATGCAGAGTTGGGAAAAGTGTCTTACAGATTCACTCCTCATCGTCCCAGTGCAGAGTCTTGGGGTGAGAGCAGAGTTGGGCATATGCTGTCTGAGAAAGATGTTGCCATATTATTTCATCTGAGCTAACCCATGCTGTGCTTCAGTGCACAAAGCATGCACAGCCCCTCCTCTGTATTTTTCCCTGAGCACTTTACAGAAAGCTGAGCTCTTCTGCATCTGTATAAAGACTTATCCTAAACCACCCCAGGGTTTAGCCAGCATAGACCCTGGTGGAGGCTCCCAGTCCATCTAGAGACCAGCTTGCTGCACAGATGAGCTGCAAACCTCCCCGCATGGGAGAGCGCAGGGGGGGTGGGGGGCACCATTGCCCCCAAAGTAGACTTCACTGATCAATACATGAGCTTTTCTTTCAGTTCCCGTACATTAATTCTGACACTTAGCCGGACTCTATAGATACCAAAGAGAGAAAGAAGTTCACATTTCCAGACAGAGGGATGGTGCAGTGCTCTGGAAGGACAGATGAAATCCACTGAGTAGAGAGAGGGATCACAGTTAAGATCTTCGTTGCTGATGCCTGATGTGAGAGGGGGTTAGCATCACAAGTGAACAGTCTACTGGGCACCAGGAAGTGAATCTGCCCCGTGAACCTCTGGAGGGAGAGGAGAGCTCTGTAATGCTGAGAGTTTGAAATCAACACCTTTAAGGCAAGAGGGCCTGGTTCAATTGGCAAAAAGATCAGAATACAGATACAGGCTGAAGTTAATTCTCCAGGCTGCTTCCAGATTGCTGTATCCTGCCGTATTATTAAATGACCAGCCTTACAAAGACTTGGTAAATTCAAGTTTACCAGACAGACACAGCCTTAATAGTCCCAGAAAAACTTGGAGGTTCCTGACTGGTTTTCAGCTACCAAAGCAGTCAGGAAAACCTGTACTGAACCTACTGCTAGGCCCTAAAGCAAGGATGATGTAGATTTTGTTCCCTGGGAAGTAAACCATAAGCACTGGGTCATTGTCTCACAGTTCCAGACGTATCCTGAACCAGACACCCTATTGCCAAGGGCCGACACAGCAATATCTCCTGTGAATATGGGATGGAGCAGCTTCTGCCCTCGTCCTGGAGTCTCCTGAAGATGTGGATCAGATAAGGTACAGTACAGTTATCCTAACTTCTCCCATAAGACAATAATGACATCTACAGAGAACGGTATCACTTACTATAACAATGCAGTAGTAGTTTTCACACATCATTTCCAACATACTGCATTCAGTGGTCATTGCCTGCATTGTCCTGGCTCTCCAGTGCTTGAAATAGGTTCTCCGACTTCATTTTTAAGTGTTGCAATCCTGCAAAACCCAGGAGTCTGACCTACCTAATACCCGTTGTATCCTCTAAAGGATTGCACACGAAAAACAATGAAACTGTGAAGCTATATGGGATATAAATGCAGGAATTGGCCCTTGGTGTTCATGTCTATAGGTTCTCCAGGTTCTCCACAGAGGAGCCTATCATATCTGCAAAAGACCTCTGAATCAGTGAAGAGCAGAATGTTCTGTTATTCTGTCCAAGTGTTCTTCCCCCAGAAGACTACACTTCCAGAAACACTGGCGCAGCAACAACCAATGATAAGCATCAAGTGCTGGAACTATAGTGTGGTTCTTCCCAGGATATCCAGTAGGTTTCCCCTACTGAAATGTCTGGCACATATTCTCCCTTTATTCTGCATGAAGATATCCATGGTGGTGTTCATTAGACTGGAGGTAGCAACGTTCTCATTCTACACATGGTGTCCACGTGGGAGCACCCTGCTGTGCGAATGCCCAACCAACATTTCATTCATTGGACCCAGGAGTCTCCTCAGAGAGAAGGAATGTCATCCTGATCTCTGGCATCACAGAAACGATCCAGCAGGAACTGGACAATTCCTGATTCAGCACATCCATGGGGTCACCTTCTGCTTGGAGGTTTTTGCACAGCCATGTGCCACTGTGTGTATGTCTTCGGAGGAGGAACCCAGCTAACCGTCCTTGGTAAGTAACTGCAATATTCCTCTATAATCATTGTCCAGCTAGTTTATTACTTGTTTTAAAAAAAAACTTTGCATCTTTTTGTTCCAGCCCGGGTGGTATAATGTATCACACAAATAGTTTTCTTTCCTTTTACTCTGTGATTAAGAAGGGGCTTGTAGTTCTAGCCTCAGAATTTATCACAAGTGAAGTATTTTGTCTTTTTAAAAAACTGATATAAGTTTCTCCCAGGAGTGAAATTTCTAAGTTCCTTGCCCTAGTTTGTTTGATGTTGGTTGGTTTTTTTAGATCACAGAAGGTTTTTTGGGGGGAGGCGAAACTGTGAGCCAGTCAATTAGAATTCTGCTAGTTTACGCAGCAGGAATGTTTTTGGTTTTCCTCCTTTCTTTGAAGGATACCCCCCGATACAATCATTTAGAAAGGGAACGCTGTGCTTTTATATAGGAGCACTATTTTTCAGAAGACTGTTGTGTCACCAAGACAAACTGCCACTCGGCTTCTGAGACAAACCAACACTTTGTTTGCTTTCTTCTTCTAGTTCAGATTTCCACCAATACCCAATGTAGAGCAGGAGTTACATTGTTAAAGTTAACAGTGATTGGGCATGGAAAAGTGAGAAAAGGGGGCTTCTTAATTCAGGCGGCCGCAGGTTTCCCCTGCTGAAACTCCTGGCATATATTCTCCCTTTATTCTGCATGAAGATCTCCCACTGAGCTTCATGTGAAATCAAGGGGAGGGTGAGACATATTAGGCTCTTTTATGACAGTCTCCAATATTAAAATGTACTTAGAAGAAATATGGCAAGGAGTAATTAGTGACAGGCCTGGGCCATCTGGGTCCTTGTAGTCAGGGGAACATAGAGACTCTCAGCATTTATCAAACCTGCAGTACATTTGGGGAAATCCCAGCCCCGCTGAAGCAGTCGGAGTTTTGCCATTGACTGCGGTGGGACCAGAGTTTCACTCATTGTGCCTTGTGAGGCTCTCAGAGCATTTTACAATAGTGGTTACGATTCCTTACGTCACAGCTGGGGAATGTGAAGTGCAGAGGTGAAGTGACCTGCCCAAGGTCTTACAGCACATCAGTATCAGAGTCAGGACTAGTGCCCAGGTCTTCTCGCTCACCCTCTCCCGCTCTAGACCTCCCTTGCTAGACAGTTCTATTTACAAAGGGTCACCTCCTCCCCAGCCAAACTGTCACCATCGGCAACAGTTACCACATCAAATCGAGCCAAACACAAAACGCTCAACGCCTAAACTACGGGGATTTATTAAAATAAAAGGGAAACTTTCCTGAAGGGTTACAATAGCACTGAGGCTTCCAGCTACAATAGGGACTTGAGAGCTAGACAGATTTAGGTTTCCCCAAAACCTATAACACAAAGAGCTTGTCAGTATTTTAGAGGGGAAAACTACTGAGGTTAACAGAAAATGAAGCTTAAAGGCTGCAAGACCCTGCAGAACAATGTTCCTAAAATTTTGACGCTTAGGAAGAGGAAGCCTCCCTACGAATATATTAGCCTGTTTGCGGGATTGTGTCCTTAAGCAGCAATTTGGACTGGAATAATCCAAGAACACTACATCAAACAGATTATACGGCAAGCTCTGGAATTGCCTTCATTTGCTTTGCTGAACTCTGAATTTTAATGGCATTCTCGGGAGGGGGAAGCACGGAGGTGTTTGTTTTTTCTTGCCTTGCTAGTGATAGGTCTTTTAAATAAGACTTGAACTCACTTTTTGAAAATGCATCTAGTTACTGACTTGGGTATGAACTGTGAAACGTGCTAGATACTTAGGACTAGATTCTGATCTCAGTTACACCCGTGTAAGTTCAGAATCACACTACTAAAGACAATGGAGTCAGTACTGCTAACAGGCTAGATCGTTACCTAGGGCCTGATGAGCGTCTTTCCATTCAATTCAATGGGCGTTGGATCACACGCTCGCTCTTAAGTTTCCCGTCTTTATTTAAAACTGATAAAATCCGTGGAAGAAAAAAGCTGAAAAGTGGGTTTTATAACATTTTATGAAATAACTTAAAAAAAAAAAAACTCCCTCAAAAATACAATTTTTGCAGCTTTGAACATTATTTTCAGCGTAGCCTAATGGAGATAATTATCTCCGCAATGTCTGGGACCTTGCCTCAGGAGTGCAGGGCATAGGAAGAGGCTAACAGTTGGATACAGTAATTGAAAGGGAAGCATTTTTCAACAGACGGGGCACCCCATTTTCTGTAACTCCAGCCATGCAAAAACTAAGTAAGTGTTCTCAGCTATGGCTCCAAGGTACAATGAAACCACTAATCAGATGACACTCATGACCTCAAAGACTAGCTGCATTTGTTTAGTAGCGCCATGTACAGCTCGGAGCATGGGCGCTGGCAGCTGTAGTATGCTGTTATTGATGAGAGTTCGGTGCAATACCTCTGTCAGATGTTTTTCCTGATAGCTCTCAGCACGTGCACCTCTGAGGTCTGAGTCAGGGCCCAATCCTCAATTCTTACTCCTCTAAGTAGTCCTTACACAGCTAGCCCCATTGTAACATTAACGTCATTGAGAATATGCACATTGGTCATAAATATTCACAGCAATAGTTGGACTCCAAGCTCCATTGTCATATGGGAAAAAAAACTCAAACTGAATGAAAATTGGCGATCATACCCATTTAGCTCTAAAATCTTTTCCTTCCTTCTGCATTGACAGTTTCTAGAATTCAGCTGATGTTAAACATTCTCCTTAATCCTCACAATGAGTTTCCTTGTCTTTTAGGTCAGCCAAAGGCATCTCCTACCGTGCACCTCTTCCCTCCATCCTCGGAAGAGATAAAAACAAAGAGCAAAGCCACACTGGTGTGTCTGCTGGGCAGCTTTTACCCAGGGTCAGTCCAAGTCACCTGGAAAGCTGATGGCCAGCAAATCTCCACTGGAGTGGAGACGACCAAACCCTCCAAACAGAGTGACAACAAGTACATGGCCAGCAGTTATCTGTCTCTGGATGCATCAAAGTGGAAGACCCATGAGACCTACACCTGCCAGGTGACACACGATGGGAAGAGCTTCGAGAAGTCTCTGAAGAGCTCAGAGTGTTCTTAACAGGGGGCTCAGCTGGTTCCTGTGTCAGTCACTAGAGAGTTTCCCAGGGGAGCCAGGAACCATAATGCTGATTTCCAGCAAAACTGCTTCCTGTTTTATGTGATCCCTTTGATACCCACTGTTATTCCCATGTTCCCACTGCTCTCGCCCCTCTGCATTCCCTGGAAATGTCCTTCCTGCTTCAGCCTCTGATGCAGCCTTGTTACGCTATTAATAAAACCAGAAACATTCAGCTATCGTGGTGTCTGTGCAGAGTTAAACCTCTTCTGTCCTCTTCACACTTACTGACTGTATTTGAACTACTTACATTATCTTCCAATAAAACATGTACCTTTATCATCCAAATGTTCATCCTTCTGCATCTGAATCTCTTTTGCGTTACACTTTTTCTTAGCTACTTACTACACAGCTAACAGCACAGAGCTGGGGTGTTATTCCTTGGGAGTCATAGAAGAGCTAACGATTGATCTGATCTAAGGTGGTAACACCAAACCCAGGGGTCCCTACTGCAGAAACTCTCCCCTGAAGCAAGTTCTGTTGGTTAATTACAGAAGACCAAATTCTACCTAAGTCCCATTGAAGTCAATGGGGCTAATCCCAGAGTAAGATGGGATACATTCCAAATGAGCAAGGATGACAGAATGCAGAGATGTTTGATTGTGTAATGCGAACGCTCTAGTTATAATTAAATCAGAACAATCCAGGCTTCTCTGAGGTTTATAGCTCTATGCTGCTCATAGTTTCTGATGAGTCAGTTCACACTATTGGACTCTTAAATACAATTGTCTAGTCTTGCAGCAAAACCACACACCATATTGAGGTATTATTTTCCCTTAGCGCAATGACAGTGTCTAAACCTGCAGATACAATGGACATGCCAGACAGCAGCACTTGGGTACCACTGGGAACCAAGTTCCTACGGAGGAGTTATCAAAGACTCCAAGTGCCCAGGTTAGATGCAACCAAAGGAGATGACTTTATTAAAACAGAGTCTTCAGTAATGATGTACACTTTAAAATAATAATTGAGGAGCTCAAGGGGTGTGGGGAATGGGTTAAATCAGTTTGCTCATGGAAGGACTTGAAAAGGGGGTATGCACCATCTAGCACTAGTGTTTGGGGTCCCCTCCCTGGCCTGCCAGGTTCTCCACCTCAGAAAGGGAGTTCGGAATTGGGGACAGGGGAAAAACCTGTCTCCTTCTTTCCTCCCTCTACCCAGATCTGTACAATGGACACTGGCCAGTACTATGCATGGTGGAAAGAAATACATGCGCGCACACACAGGGAGGGAGCTGCGAGATGGAGCCAATGAGTTGGCAGTCATGTTTTAAAACATTTACTTATTAAAAGGCTCCAGGCACAGAGGAACTTTTCTTTTGCTCAGTTGCTACAATGTAGTTGTTTCACCTGCATTGACATTTGAGATGGACCCAAACTCAAAGTCCTGCTCTGGATCTCGATCTCAAACACCCCAAAGATCATGATAGGGTGGGTGGGGTGGGGTGGGGTGGAGGGGGGGAGAAGAGAGGAGAGGGGGCCTTTAGCTCAAGTTTTTGCCTCTACGTTGGGGCATGAATCCTCCGCCACTCAGAGTTCTGCACCCGGGAGAAACTGGGCCTGATCCTCTCTCGCTGACCCCCGCTTTACACGGGGCTCGTTGTGCTGACTTCAGTGCAGTTTCTTCCAGTTTACCCGGTTGCAAGTGAGGGGGGAAATCAGGCCCAGGATGTTTCTTCTTTCTCCAGCGATGGAAGCCAGCGATTAGCATCAGCGTTACAAACCCCCTCACTAGCCCCTGGCTGCGACCATAGCACCCGTTAGCTAACAACCATGGTAACCAGAGAGCACCATGCTGAGGCTGTTTAATGGTGTCAGTGATGGGATAAAGAAACGAGGTTCAGCTCCTAGTGGCCAAGTCTCCACATCCCAAAATTACCACCGCAGACGGCCCCTTTATGGGCCTTTACAGCGGAACAGCCAAGGGCTGAATTGGCCTGGACATTTGGGCCCACTCACCCTAGAGCCAGGCCTTCCCACTTAGGGTTGAGGCGCATTGGCAGGGCATCATGGGGAAATCCTACATGCTACACCTCTAAAGAGGGCTTTGGGCTCTAGGCCTGCCATTCCAACCCCTTTCCTAAGCCCTTCAGCCCTGGGTGCCCAAAGTTAGGGACCTAAGTCCATATTTAGGCACCAAATTGAGTGGCTTGGTTCTCCGAGGTGCCAAGAACTGCAGCTGCAGCTGGAACCAGGGCAAAAATATTGGCCTAAAAAAATAAAGCGATAGAAGAATGGTAAAAAGAAAGTGTCCGGCAGACCCCTACTGCCCGTTAGAGGGGTAAAAGCAGGACGGAGCTCACACGAGTTATGAACAGGGCTGCGCATGATGGGTCATTACCCTGAAAGATGGTCTCTTTGAGTACAGAAAGCCATGCATGCAGGTAGGCACTTGAAATTATTGAGGAATGGCAAAGGCAGGTAATGACCTAGTGTCCTTAATGACATCAGTTATCAGGTTTCCAGGCCGGCCCCATCGAAACCAATGGAAGCTCTGCCATTGACCTCAACGGGGAGCGGACAGGCCCTTACTGCTTGGAACGGCTTCCTTATTAGCCAGAAATCTCTTCACTTCCCAGAGAGTTGGACATTCCTTCATGGAATCCATCCAGAGCAAACACTTGGAGCCAGATTCTCTGCTGTGGCCAAGAGCCGCTCCATACAGCAGGGGATATCAGGGGTCAGGATGAGGACATCAGGGGGTCAGTTACAGCTCCATGATTCTGGGCATGATCCAGAGCCTGTGGGTGTTTTTCCATTAGTTTCAGTGGTGTTTGGATCAGGTCCTGTGAGCCCAGCTGTCCCCAGCAGGCTCAGAACAATGGGACGAGACTGGACCTCTAACCCTGCCCCCAACATATTTGACTTGAATTCAGCTCTATAAATGGGCGAAGGGGTGGGGGTGGAGGAGTGTATTCTATACAAACCAGTTTGCCCATCCCTACAACCCTGCTAGGACCACCCTGCTGAGTGTTCCCAATAAGCTCATTTCACCTCTTGTGCCAGGAGTTTCTACAGAGAGAAGACATCTCATCCTGCTCTTGGGCATCAGAGGAATAACCCCAAAGGAGTTTTTCCATGCTGGATTCATAACACGAGTGGGATTTTCCTCTCACTGATTGGGAGGTTTTTGCATGGGTGTGTATCATGGTGGTGGATCTTCGGTGGAGGAACCAAGCTGAACATCCTCAGTAAGTAAGTGGAATAGCCTTGTATGCTCTCCTCTCCAACTGAGACAATTTTTTCCTTTCATAAAAAGCAACAGAGGGTCCTGTGGCACCTTTGAGACTAACAGAAGTATTGGGAACATAAGCTTTCGTGGGTAAGAACCTCACTTCTTCAGATGCAAGTAAGTCATCTTTTCCTTTCATGTGCATCTTTATACTTTTAATCTTTTTCTCTGGGACAGGTACTTCTCCTGTGAAGAGTGTTCAGAAATTGTTCTCTTTTGCAAGATACCACAAGGTGCTGGTCAACTAGGAGCAGCCTGAGGGTCCCAAAACCCCTAGACTCTTTCCAACAGCCTTTTACAGAAGTTTTAGATTTCAGTTATGGGGAAAATACTGTCCGGTGGCCAAGCTGCATAGGAGCCCCAACATTCAACACATAGCTCCTCTAAACTGGAAGCCAACTCCTCCTTTAAAGGACAGGTTTGGGAGTCTCCTTTCTCAGCCATTTACTGCATAAAGCCTGAATATTGTGGCCATAATTTTCAAAGGTGGCCACTGATTTAGGGTGTCAATTTTTGAGCCCCATAGATCCCCTATCTGAAAATCAGGCTAATTCCCAGCTCCCATTGACTTTAATAGGAGTTCTGGGGGCTCAACAGCTCTGAAAATCAGGACTACGTTCTCTCAGGCCGGGCAGTGCAAACCAAATCATCCACCTTAGAAAAATCAGCTCTAGCGTTCTGCAGTAAGTCCAGGCAGGAGCTGTAAAGTCCCAGCACTGGACTCTCCATTCATTTCAAGTCCCTGCCCTGGTGTGCCTGACGAGCCCCCGCCCCTCATCTGATTATTTTTCCCCACTAGAGAGGTCTCCGGAAGTTGCAGGAAAGCCGGTTTAACTCAGGCTGTTCTGCTTTCCGGCGGGGAGAGGAAATCTCACTAATTATTGATGAAAAGATTTGCTGAACCGTGTCCTGAAGCACCAATTTGGAAGTGAATAATCAATGAATAATGAGCGACTGCAGCATCCTCTCTGCAGCTTGGCTTCGTTCTGGGAGCGAGGTGAACTTCAGGGGCTCGGTCCGTTGCAGCTGCTCTTGCTAGTCAGAAGTCTTTTAAACAAGACTTGACATTCGTCATTGAAAATGCCTTTTTATGGGTTGCTTGTTTATTTAATGGTCCCCTTTTACAAGGGGGTTCAGCAGGTGCCCCCGGCAACTCTATTGAAGACAATCTCACAGACTGCTGTGGGAGCTAGATCACACTCTAGCTGATTTTAATAGCGGAAAAGCAGCTTATGGGAAGTGATGGGGTGCTGGGTGTCTAAGCAGAGGCCCTGCGCCGAGGGTACAGGCCAGGGAACATCCCCATTTTTATTCCAAAGTCACCTCCCCAGTAAGAGGGACCAGCTCGTTGATGTGATATAAAACTCACCCTGGGCTCTATTCTACCCTGGTTCTGATATCGGTCTCTGAGCATGCACTGAGCAACACGAGTAACATCTGTGGCTCATGGTGCATTGTCTCGCTCCTCCTCATTGACGAAGGACACTTTAGGAAATGCCCCTCGGCTCACTGCGGGGGTAGACGGGTGTCCAAAGAGGCCCTGTCGCTGCTCTTGCTGTTATGGCTCCCCACAGGAGTGGGGCCCAGGTGCCGTATGCATTGGGGCACTCCAGCAGCTGCTCCACACCTAGCTCCTTTATCTGCTGGATTAGTGGAGTTAGTCAGCTGGGGGCAGCCCATGCACTAGTTCCGAGTCTCTCTGTTCTGCGAGTGGGGCGGCCCAACGCAGGACGAGGCTCATGGCATTTAGCCACAAGCCCTGAGTAAGGGGGTGCTGCGGAGTCCTACTGCTGCAGGAGACCTCAGACAAGGGTGGGCCCAGTAGGCTGCCAGAGGGTGCTCCCCCAGGTACAACCACCTGCCCTTCCCCCTCCAGGCTCAGCATCTGCTCCTCAAGGAGCAGGACGAAGGAATGAGCGTGTCCTGAAGCGCAGGGCTTCCTGGGACTGCTGTGGTGGGCACCCCTTGCCAGGGGCCTGGAGGGAAGCCTCTCGCTTTCCCCTCTGGGTGCAGCTCAGTGGAAGACCTAGGAGACCTACACCTATCAGGTGACATGTGATGGGAAGAACTTTGAGAAGTCCCTGAAGAGCTCCAAGTGTTCTTAGCCCTCGAATCCCCAGGGTGCTCGGCCAGTTTCTGTGTCAGTCAGCAGGGGGTTCCCCAGAGGAGCCAGGAACCATAATGCTGATTTCCAGTAACTCTGCTTCCTGTTTGATGTGGGGGGGATCTTTGCTGATCCCTTTGAGATCTGCTCTTATTCCCATGTTCCCACTGCTCTCGCCCCTCTGCATTCCCTGGAAACATCCTTCCTGCCTCTGATGCAGCCTTGTTCTGATCTCAGTATAGCCAGAAACATTCAATGATCGCTTTGTCTGCGAAGAGCCACTGGGCGTAATCCAGCAGATGTATATAACTTGGAAATGCTTTAAGTAAAGGTAACAATAGACCAGGGCCGGTGCTACCATTTAGGCAAACTAGGCGGTTGCTAGGGCACCAAGATTTGGGGGCACCAAAAAGCGGTGCCCCCATTTTTTTTTTTTTTTTAAACAGCGTTCCTACGCCCCTTCCCCGAGCGTGCAGTCGCCGCTCCACTTCTCCTGCCTCCCAGGTTTGCAGCGCCAATCAGCTGTTTGGTGCTGCAAGCCTGGGAGGGGAGGAGAATTAGAGCTAGGGGAGGAGGCGGAGCAGTGGTGAGCTGGAGTGCGGAGGTGCCGCACGGCTCCCCAGGCCGGGGGGGTGGGGAACTGCCACGGGGGTGCCTCAGGGTGGGTGGGGAGCTGCCGCAGGGCTCCCCACCCCAGCTCACCTCTGCTACGCCCCCTCCCCGAGCACGCCGTCGCTGCTCCACTTCTTCCACCTCCGAAGCTTGCAGCACCAATCAGCTGTTTGGCGCCACAAGCCTGGGAGGGGAGGAGAATTAGAGCGGAGGCGGCGTGCTCGGGGAGGAGGCGGAGCAGAGGTGAGCTGGGGTGGGGAACTGCCGCACGGCTCCCCGGGGGGAGAGCTGCCGGAGGGCTGTGGGGGGGGTGGGGGGGGGAGGCGCAAGGTGGAAGTTTCACCTAGGGCACGAAACTTCCTTGCACCGGCCCTGCAATAGACACACGCACAGCATGGCCCAGGCCTGCACCCTAGCCCTCCCTAACAGGAGTGGGTGACGTAGTACTTGTATATGCATTGGCATTGCTTATTTCCCTCATCGTATAAAGCTCAGGGCCATGGTTTTTGCGGTGTGCTGGCAGGGGGAGAAAAGTTGGTTCGAATACACTTGTGAATAGCGAGTGACCGGCGAACGCTGTACATCTCTATGAAGGCCTCTCACCCCAGCTATCCAGAGGCTCAGTCCTTGGGCTGCTCTGAGCTGTCTCTGGTGGCTGCTGCTACGTTTGGGGTGGAGGAGAGAGCGCCATGTTTGCAGCAAGTTCTTTGTATCAAAGCAGCTGTGAGCTGGATGCGGCTCAGGCACCTAGGGCTTCAGTCGCCTTCACAGCGCGCACAGGTTAATAGGCAGACAGCAAGGGAGGGAGGGGGGTCAGGAGAGCAAAGTAAGATCCCACCCCTGTAAACCTTAACGCAGCTGAGAATTCCCCTGGGTTCCAGCCAGGCTGCTCGCCAGGGTATGGCTTTGCAGAGCCTGGCCCCGACTGAAGAAATAAAGGTCTGTATTCCCTGGTGATCACAGCCACGCATGCAGGGTGTGTGTACACATGGGCGGCTGACGGGTATGGCTGTGTTGGAGACTGATCTGAAAGGAGCATTGTGCTGGGCAGGAGGAACATAATTGGGGATTTCCCAGACTCTTAGCAATTGCATTGGCACAGACCCAGAGCGCAGAAGGCAGAGAGCTGTGCTCCCAGCCCCCTCGCTCTCCTTCCCCCATCCTGTCCCTCTGTGTTTCCTGGTCCCCTGAAACTCCTCCCATGCAGCTCCCTCTGTGTCCCCATCTCCTGGCACACTGCCATGCTCCCCAAACCCAATCTCCTGCCCCTCTGCAGCCCCCACCAGGTCTAGTGGGAAGTAGAGAGGCAGTGCACCTCCATGCCATCAAAAGTCTCACTTGCCATTAAATTCAACCCTATCTGTGAATTTTCAGCTCTCTGAATCCCTGAGAGGTTATTGACAGGGGCACTGGAACTATTTGTATAGCGGGGGCACTGCAAGCCATTGAACCAACCTGTAAACCCTGTATATGATGGAAACCACTTCCAGCCTGGGGGTGCAGCAGCCCCCCACCTCTAGTTCCAGACCTGTGGTTATTGATGCACAAGCTCAACACAGAAGATGCAAGAGCAAAGCTACCCGTGGCTGAAATGCTAGCCCTGCAGAGCTAACGCTTGTCCTGTGCTGCACGCAGCCACCCCGAGAGAGGCAGAAGGATTGCTAACACAGGAGATGGGAACTGTAACAGGAGATGAGTCAATAGAAAGGGGTGCCATGCCCGGGGAAGAGACAGGAGGGGAAGGGTATAATGCCAGGGAGCGCTGCTCTCTGCTCCTGGTTCACATGGGTCATATTTTACACACCTAGCCCACTAATAAAGCTGATCTCTGTGCCCTGAGCCTGCAATCCCATGTCGATCACCTGGTCCCACGTGCACCATAGCGAACAGGCCAGCACATGCTAGAGGACCCAGTTTGTTCGTCACTGGCTAAAACAGCAGAACACAGGACAATCGCACCAGTCTGGATATCCTGTCTCTCCGAGCCAAATCCCCAGCTAGCATCAACGGGTGTATAACTCCACAACGGATCTTTCCAGGGAACACCAGCGGAGAATCTAGCCCTAAATCTTTATTTGAAATCCTCCTTTTCAAACCATTTTAAAATCACATATGGAGATATTCCCTTCCTTGTCACCCCAGCCACACGAAAGGCTGGCCTTACTGGATAGTCAAAGAGAAAGACAGACGCTCGGGGCCAGATTTTCTAACCATCCTCCATTCACCTCCAGCACACACACAGCCTAACAGTGCTCACAGAAGACTCAGTTCCTGTGCAGAGCAGGCAGTTAGTCATCTAGCTACCGTGCCTGACCTGAGCACACAGCTCCCCTCCCCCAGTCACCCAAGGCACAAGTGTCATCTCTGGTTCGAGGCTGGGGTAAGAACAACGGGCAGGCCGAGCCTCTTTGGCAGGGCTCAGGGGACCTGTTGTGAGAAAAAAGTTTCCTTTTTTAAAAAAAGCCCCGATTTTCCCTTCCAGAAACCAAACTGCCAGTTTAGGGCCAGATTCCAATAGCTGGTGCCTAGGTCAAGGGGACAGGGACACCTTGTGCAGTAGGCAGCTAGGGTTGGGGTAGCCCTACCAGTAGTGGGCGGCCCCACAAAGAGAGCGTGACTGGGCACATTAGAGGCAACCAGGCCCCTCCACACTCCCTAGGACTCAGAGGCTCATGCAGACAGGGAGACATGTAGCATTTGCTGCCCCCAAGAACACTCCCACCAAGGCACATTTGACTTCCCTCGTCTGTTACCAGCCTCCACCCGCACCCTCATGGCTCTCCAAGCTGAGCCCAGCGGCTAATCTCTTGTCATCAGTAACTGAGCTATTCACACACTTGTTGGACTAACCTCAAATCACATCCGTTCTTTCTCCTCCCACCCCCAGCAGCTTCTCCTTTAGAAAAACCTCTTCTTGTACCCACCAGAACAAAGCCCCACAACTGTGTTAGATGGTGAAATTTGTACCTGGTTCAGCCCACGAGACCCAGACAGCTACGAGCGCACACGCATCCTGAGCAGAGACGGGGCCATCCAAACCGAACAACAGCCAGCAGTTACCTGGCTCTGAATGCATCAGAGTGGAAGGGCCATTAGCCCTAGCCCTGTCAGGTGATCCAACAAAGTGTTTCCACCTGGGAAGCAATCAGTACAACTTCTAATGGGATCTAAGGCCAGAAAGGGCTCTGTGGTGGTGATAGGGGCTAAAGACACTACCAGAGCTATAAAGTGAACCTACAGTCTTCCTGGGCCAGTCACCGGCTGTGATTCCTTGTAAATCAAATGTATAAAAGTCTGGTGATTGGGCTAGGGACCTGCAGACAACACTAAAGCAATTACAACCAGGGCACAAATCCAGAGCTGTCTACTCTGAAAGGTGACGTTATAAAAGTAGGTTTCGGAGTAGCAGCCGTGTTAGTCTGTATCCGCGAAAAGAACAGGAGTCCTTGTGGCACCTTAGAGACTAACAAATGTATTTGAGCATAAGCTTCCGTGGGCTTAAAGTAGCTTCAGAAGGCACCATGTTGATTGTGTCTCAGTGACTCCTTGTCAAAAACGCTCAGCATGGAAGCAGATATTTGTTTCTAGCTGCCAACCCTGCACACTGGGCTCCTGGGGCCCCATTCCTGAGAGAGCTTGGAGGGGCGGGGGGGCAGATTTTCAGGCATGCTCAGCTCCCAGTGTGGCACTTCTGGCCAGCTTTTCAGAAGTGCTCAGCAGCCAAACAGCTGGGCTCACTTGAGGTGAAGCTGGATTCTTTCTTCGTCACCCATCAACACCAGGAACAAAGGTTCTGCAGGCCAAACAGTGCCCACACTGACCCTGGAGCAAGCCCATTCTCTTCCCATTATCACCTTATGCAATCCCCGGGCCTTCAGTGGCAGAGTCGGCTCCAGGCACCAGCAAAGGAAGCAGGTGCTTGGGGCAGCCAATGGAAAGGGGCAGCACATCCGGGTCTTCGGCGGCGGGTCCCTTGGTCCCTCTCGGAGTGAAGGACCCGCCGCCGAAGAATGAAGCGGTGCGGTAGGGCTGCCACCAAACTGCCGCCGCTCACGGCTTTTTTTTTTTTTTTTTTTCCCCACTTCACTGCTTGGGGTGGCAAAAAAGCTGGAGCCGGCCCTGTTCGGTGGGGTTGCACAGGTGGAACTAATTGGAAGTTAGTAACCAGTTCTGCTGCTGGTGCAAAGGCAGTTCTAATGTAATTGTGTCTAGAGGCAGCAGATCTGAGTCCCCAGACCTACGGGGAGCAGATCTCTCCAGGAAGAAGGGGCTGGTTTTACAGCGCTAATCTCCAGCATGAAACCATGTTCTCTGCCACACACAGACACCAAGGGGAAACTCGGAGGCAAACAATGGCATGAGTACTGGTCCAGCACTGAGCGCACACACACACACACACACGCCCACACTAATCCATATGTGATGGTCCATACCAATGGCACCAAATGGGGCCTACTGTGTGATTTCATGATCTGGATGCTCCTGGGGGCTGAAGTTCACCCCTGCTCCCAATGTGACATCACAGGCCAGACTTTCCCAAGAGCTCAGAGCCCATGTACCCAACAGGCTGAACTCTTCTGAAAATCCAGCCCTACTGTAGGTGATCCAGCAATCAGAGCCATACAGGGAGCCCCTCATGCCCAGGCAGAGCCCCATTAACATCCATGGGGTTTCTCATAGGTATATGGGTGGTTATGAGAGCAGGGCCCAGACCACCCATAGATCATATGCTCTTAGTAATCTCCAGTACCGGCCCCAGGCCCTGCAGCCGCTGCACTTTGAGCTGTAGCGGTGTGGACAGTCATTGCAGAATATGGCTGTGTATTTCAGTAACAACAGCACATATACCAACGCAGTTCAATACAAGTCCAGAATAGCAGAAGTAGAAAAACACTGAGAGGCTTAAACCAGGGAGAAAATATCCTAGAATCTGCTCTAGGGTCTTCTGACCTTTGAAGGTCTGATTCTGAGTCTCTGAGTGAGTATTTCTAAGGGGCTGAGATTCTGGTTAGTCCCAATGCGAAGCCCCTCAATCTGCAAGTAGCCTCATTTACTGCTATGGCCTGACTCATGGTGCTACTCAATCTGAGTAAGGGAGGCAGAATCTGGCCCTAAATCAGACACAAAGACAAAACTCCCGTCCAAGGGAGAGGGTCTGACCCCTTATTCGTGCTGAGTTGCACTCTGGGAATAGTGCCCTTGACATTACTAGGGTTACTAGCGGAACAAGGGCTGTTCCGTGGAAAGCTGGCAGAATTTGGCCCTAGGTTAGCATAAGTCATGATGGTCTTTACCCACTCCCGTGTGTGCAAGTCAGTAGCATGGCCTCATTCGCACTGTGTGTAGCTACAGCTCGGATTTCTGGCCAGACCTACAATTTCATCTCTGGTCGTCTCTTCCAGGAACAAATCTTTGACTCTGATCTGGGCAAACGTGGATCACGGAGGCTACAGATCACGTCCAGCAAGCGGGGACAGGCTGACGCAACGTTCCCAACTCAGTCAGAAAGTATCGTCAACGTCAGCTCAGCCAAGGGGGGTTTCCACCGGCCTCGCGCTAGCAGCTGTGAGCTACACAAATAGCTCCCAAGGTCCTGAGGGCAGCGGGGCTGAAACTCAAAAGTAAATTCTGTGCACTAAGAATAGCTCCAGCCGGGAGACAAGGACCACAGGACCCAACAGTTAACGGAAAGAGAGGCACCAAGGAAAGAGAAAGAACAGGTGCAGGACAGGCAAGACCAACACGGCAGGGTGGGGCCTCAGAACGCCACTAGGTCCAGCTCATCTCTCGCTCGCAGCAGATGGCAAGCTGGGGCTCTGAGCTATTTTGGGAGGGTCAGCTCAAGGTCCGTTGCTTTTGTTCTGCTGACTTGACCCAGCAGGTGTTAACATGTGAATCAAGCAGCCCCTGGTCTGTCACCTTCAGGGGTTGATCGCTTTTTAATGTAAGCAACGGTTATTTTCTGAGGGCGACATTCCCCCTGTCCAGAAGGCCTTTCATGAAGCCTGCGCACCCCAAGGCCTTAACCAGGGCCCAAGAGGTGCCTAGGGCTGGTGGGGCCATTTGCACAGAGGTGAATTTCATCGGGTCTGAGGAAGCCACACAAAGAGGTCAGGAGTCAGGCAGCCTGAGGTGCAGGGAGCCAGGAACACACACTGGTGGCTGTGAGCAGACTGCTAGGTAGGCAAGGAGGCGTCACCTCCTGTCAATGGCATTATTCCCATCCACTTCTCCCCACTGCAGGTACCTGCATGCTTGCTATATGGAGATACAGCGTGTCCCTCCTTGGCGGGGAGTCTATTCTGCACCAGGGTGACTCGGCCTGCAGCACAGCTGCTGCACTGCGAGGCAGCGTTGACCTTTAGGCCTGGTCTATACTTCAAAGTTTTTCTGGCACAGCCACGTCAGTTCGGAGTGTGGGAAAAATCACCCCCATAACCGACAGCGCTGGGCTAGCGCAGCCCCTAGTGCAGATGCAGTGACACGGGTAAACAAGTCCTTTTGCCGTCACAGCGTATTTCACGTGGGGAACTGGTATAAGCTCTCCCGGCAAACGAGCTCTTTTGCCATTATAAGCTGCATCTCCACAAGGAAGGTTTGTCGCTCTAGCTAGAGCAGCCAACCTCTCCAGCGCACACAAGGCCTTAGACATTTCCATCTCCTGCGTAACCCCCAGCCCAGAGGAACCAGTGGAAATTCTAGGGCCGCGGGGAGAAGACGAGGCAGTCATACCTTTCTCCCACTGTCATAACTGCATCAGGGAATGGGCAGGAGTCAAAGTCCCCTTTGATTCTCCTCCTCCTTGTTCCCACGGCAGGCAGAGACTCTTCTGATCACTTCATAGCAATGTCAAGTTCATTAACCAACACTTGTCCCCTACGGCAGTCACCGTTAACACTAGACTGGCCAGTGTGCTCCCTTGAAAGGGACGCTGGAAATGCCTGGAAAACAAACACAGAGTAAGGGCCCAGTTCACCCCTACTGTTCCCTCTTACAGCAGGGATGGATTCAGTGCAAAGGGGCCTCCAAAAAGATGCTGCTCACATGGGCCAGAATCAGCATTTGTGCTCAAACAAGGCCTTCTGTGCAGTTTTCACCTCCAGTCTAGACCACACTGTCATAGACCACTCGGGAGCTGGTACGGAATGTGGCAACCAGCTTGCTGAGTGGGGTTAGCCAGGGGAACATGTCATGCCGCTGCTCCATATTTGCTTCCAAGTCCTGACTATCCAAGAGACCTTCTCTCCCCAAGCTCCTCCAAGACAGCTGAAGAGCTCAAATTAAGTGCCCCTATATTAAAAGGGCTTCCGGCAGTGCATTTTCAGGACCCTCAACTCCAGAACATGCTTCTCCCGTTGGTTCAACAGCATCCAAACCTGGTGGCCGTCCGTGCACTGCCAATCTGCTAGTACAGAGCTTGGCCTCTGAGGGTGAAGTTTTGTTTAATTGGGGGCGGGGGGGGTTAGTCCTTCAGTTACGTTAACTGGAGTCAACAAATTCCAATTGTGTTAGTTCTTACTGGTTGTCCACACACCTGAGCTATTATGAAAGGCGAACGGTTTTATTAAATGGGGGAATAAATGAATAAAATCAATGAAATGCCCCCTCTGTTGTCAGCTCTTGGGAACAGTGACTGTCTTTTGGTTCTGTGTTTGTACAGCACCTAGCACCATCAGGTCCTGGGCCATGCCTAGCGCTCCGAGGCACTACTGCAGTACAAGTAATAAATACATGTACACAGTGCTCGCTGGCTCGAGCACATGCAGGGGGTTGAATTTGCCAAAGGTAGGCACTTGCAAAGTGCATGGCTCGTTTCTGGAGGCCCCTTGGGAAGCCTAGTCAGTAATTATTGGGTCACTCAGGAATTCATCATGATAGGTCTGATTCCACGACACTTGTTCCCCCTTTGAGCTGTACCTTGCCCCAGGATTGGTCCCACTGATTTCAGCAGGACAGCTCGCACAGTGAGGTACCACTTCACAAGAGGAAGGATGGCAGGAAATAGCCTGATATAAACATGTGATTGTTTCTCGGGTACAAGTGGCCAACAATATTCTGGAAAACATCCTATTGCAATTGCCTCTCGGCACCCACCCTGGAATGGTCTCAGTGCAGATTAGACAACACCATTGCAATGCACACCCCTGTAATGTTACCCTGGGAAAAACATGAGAGACACCTTCTCGGGTTGTTTCCTTAGCTCTGTTGGACCTTGGTTTTGTATCAGGATCTACTAGCCCAGACCCTTGCCGGGGTCCCTTTGAGACCCCACACAGAGGAATCAGTGCTAGCTGGTCCTGGTGTAAAATCAATGGCTTCTCGTGTGTGCGTGTGCACTCCTGTGCTGCTCGATGTGTGAGCTGGCTGTGAAATTAATCCAGACATCACATCAGCATAGGCCGTGTTTGCCCTTCCAGTGAACATGTTTTCTCTTGCCTCGATTGCAGAGAATAACATTAAAATGCAAACGGGTCTTTTCTCTTACGTTTGAGAAAAAGAAGTTAAATTTATTGGACTAAATCCTCCTCCTCTCATTCAGACCAGACTCCCACAGCTATCAATGAGTGTTGTCTATCCAGATTGGACCTATCAAATACAGGAAGAGAGAAGATCTTACGTTTTAATGCTGTCCCCCAGAGTTTTTCCAGGCCAGTGTCTATTATAGACATTAATTTTAATTTATTTCCTATTTTTTAAAGCACAAAGACAAAACAAAGGCTGGTGAAAAAGGATATAACATACAAGTCAGGGGACTGAAATATAGTCTATACATTGATGTTAGCACCTATTAAAATGCTTTCAAGGACGAACAGGACAATATTTCTGTGATTAAGATCTGTATTGCAATAGTAAAAAACAGCCCCGCCCCACCTGGCTCTCTGTATGCAGCTGCACCGCTGTAGGGGCGCCCCCATGCTAAATTTAACCTCCTCTGGCCTAAATGACCAATCAGAAACTAGAACACGCAAGCCAAAAAACTCCCAAAAAAGGAAGTGAAACCGTCTCCAGTGGCTATTGACATGTGAAAGAGAGAGAGACAAATACACAAACAAGTCACCATGCAGCCAGCCACAAGTACACGTCTCTTTCATTAGTGATTTGTCCAGAATTAACAGTTTGCAATTTGCTGAATAAAAAATAAATAAATCGGACGCTTGACCTAAAAGATACAAAGTGTCTGAACAAGCCCTAAAAGAGTGTCCTTTATGGCCCCTGCACAGGGCCCGAGGGAGGCAAGCAACAGATCTGGTATATGTATTTAACCAAGGGAGGTGAACATCCAAGAGCTAACATGCCATCTGAGGCCTACTTGCCTGGGGTTTCAAAAGACAAATAACAGGAGTTAGTTCGCTACATCAGTGAACAAGTTGTGCCAGATCCTTAGCTGGTAGAAATGTGCGTAACTCCCTTCACTTCAATGCAGCTACGCCCATTTCACCAGCTGATCTCAGGCCTGTTGCTTGACTATGGGGATACTCGCGGCCAGAAATGTGTCCTGAGGGTGAAATCCGCCCTGCTGCTAGAGCCCCAGGAGGCAGGTGGGCGCAGCGCAGAGGTGGAAGGCCCATGGGCTGGGATCCCAGCTGCTCCCTAGGAGTCGGGCTCCAGGTGGGTGCAGCGCAGAGGTGGAAGGCCCGTGGGCTGGGACCCCAGCTGCTCCCTAGGAGTCGGGCTCCGGACGGGCGCAGCGCAGAGGTGGAAGGCCCATGGGCTGGGACCCAGCTGCTCCCTAGGAGTCAGGCTCTGGGTGGATTCAGCGCAGAGGTAGAAAGCCCGTGGGCTGGGATCCCAGCTGCTCCCCAGTTGCATGGGGGTTTGGAGGCACTTGATCTTTGCAACTATCAAACTGAGATAATCTGACTCATTCCTCTTTATTTGTGTTACAAGAAAATACACGGTTGTGTTCCAGGGGAGACTGCAGTAATTACACCACTGAGTTATCTGAGCAAGTCAGTGCACTGTTATGCCAAAGCAACATGGGGTTATCGGTAATCGGACAGTCAACACAATATGCCAGGTGCTCCGTTATTACCGTGATGGGGCCCGTATAGGTACCTAGCTAGCATGAAAGGAAACAGCAACTACACTGTTCTATTAAGGCACCAAGAAGACACAGTACGTGGCCCCCTTGCTCAAGTATCTGAGCGCCACAGACATGTGAGTGAGTTTCTCCTCACGACCCCCCCCCGGCCCCCGGCGTGGGGAAGTGCTATTATCCCCACTGTACACATAGGGAAACTAAGGCACATACAGGGGTTTAGGGACTTGCCCTAGGTCCCACAGGGAGTCTGTGGCGGAGGGAGGAATTAGACCCACAGCATCCGAGTCCCACGCCAGTGTCTTGTCCACTGGACCATCCGGACCATGACGTTTCATTGTGTTATGGGACCAAGGACAACATGCTCTGGCCTTGTGGCCGTGCGCTGGTTTTGAGCACACACGTCTTTTCTGCTGACTAACGTACAGACACAGCCTTTCCTCCCCTGTCTGGGAGCAGAGGCAGCTCCACAGGCCTGGGGGGATGGGAGGCGAAGCATTCTCTGGTGGCTGGGAACTGTGGATACGCAGGTTTTCTAATCCCCCAGGTTTCTAGATTTCAAACCCTTTCCTGAAGGGTCAGGCCCTCCCACGTCTCTGAACTGTCCCATGTCAGTCAGAGTGACCAGTCCCGGGGAAAACACACCACGATGGCTGAGTCACTGAGGCGGGAGAGTCCATTCCTGGGCAAACACCCCCAGGGGAAGTCACTTGGGAAGTATCAGTGCTGCAGGCAGCATTTCCCTTTATCTTTCTTCCAGTGCTGCCAGATCTATGGCAAATGGTTCAGCTGAACTTCCCCCTGGCACATGGAGATTATGGAACATTTTCAAAGCCTGCCTTAGGGCCCTCACTCACTTGCCCTTCTGTGAAGCAGCAGCAGCGGAATCGGGATCAAACACAGTGAGCCAGATGCCCAGCTGGCACAAACTCATGCAGCGTCCCTGGCTTCAATGGAGTTAGGCCGATTTACCCCTGCTGAGGGTCTGGCCCCAGAGCCTCCTGGGTAGTTTGTTCTTCAGAGTCAGGGGAGCTGCACCCAAGCCGGACAGACACACGCTCGGCATTTCCTGTCAAGCAGTGACACGCAGGGTTCCGGTTAGAGCAGTCGCTCCCCTAAGAGATTTATTACTAATCACCCAGATTTGTTATTTTGCTGCCTGAGGGTGAAGAGTAATTTAAAAGCTTCCAGCCTTGGATCCGAACTTTATTAACTAACCAGAGGGTCCGATCCCGCTAGGTGCTCCTGTACGCCTCCCGCAAGCAGCTGCCTGCCCTCAGCTCCCATTGCCGCTCACAGGGGAGATCAGCTCAGCGCCAGGCATTAGCCACAGTCCAAGCCAGCCTTTGCTCAGGCTAAGAAACCCTGGCTGCGTCAGGGGAGGGCTGTAAGCAGTCTGCCAGATATTAAACTCTGAATTGAACTCTGTTTTTGCTAGAGCTCAGGGCACTAGCTGGAGCAACCCCTCCTCTCTCACAAACCCAAACCTTGGTTCTGTACATGAACTGCCATCGAAGAGATTTTGACAAGAGTAGGGCCTGCTCCAGAGTCCCCCGGCATCAATGGGAGTCTCACCATTGACTTCAATGGGCTTTGGATTAGGGCCTTGTTCATAAATGTTCGTTGACCAGTATGAGCCGGCTACTGTAGCTATATCGTATAACGCCACAGCCCGGATCCTGGAGCTAGCCAGGGGCCTTTTTATCCCACAGCATTGAGTAGAGCAGCCCCAGACTCTCCGCCCCCAGGAGCTGACAGGCCAAAAACCACTGCAGACAATGAAAAGATCCCCATTTTGGATGGGCCTCAACAGAGCCTTTCAGCCTCCTGGGCCTTTTACAAACACTATGTTCACTTGAAGTAAAATCCCCTGGAAATCTTTAATGAGACTCTTCAGAGCAGCCCAGTGGCAATCCTGGGAATACACAACTCAGCATGGTCCCCTTCCGTCGAGCCATGCAGTTCATATGTACCCGGAACTATACAGCACTGAGCCTGATCAGAATAGCCACGCTGTGAGGAACCAGCCCTGCAGCAAACCCCAGCAGAGGCCAAGCCGGTGCATATTGTACAGACAGGGCTGGATTCCTTGTGACGTGAATCCTGAACCGTACGGAGCAATGTTTCGGTTCTCCGTAGCTTTGATTGGGTGATCGGGCATCCTAATTATATGTGCAAACAGTAGTTAGCACCTTAACCCAGTCATACTTTCCTGTGATACAACACGCCACACTGTTATATTAACCCCCTTCGAACGTGGGAGCTAGCTGTAATGTGGCAGGAGCACATTTTGGGTACTAACATCTACTGCTCACGGCTTTCTTTTTGCTTACATCAGACGTTTACTGACAGGTACAACATGGAGAAGTAATAAAAAGAGCTTTTCTTTTTACTTGCTGGAGCAAGTTATTGGTTCTGATCGCTGAGATCTGCCTCTTCCACTCAAACACTGTTTTTGGAGGGATAAATCCAGTAGGTGCTGAGGGGAAAATTTGACACAGGACTAGCACAAGGCCTATGCACTTCTTGAAGACCCCACCTCAGCAAAGCAGTTACATGATTCAAGTTAAGATTTGTTAATCAGGGCTTAAGTCTTCAAAACAGGGTTTAAGTGAGCCTTAAGAGAGAGGTAGGCTTTGTGCTGGCTATTGACTAGGGTAAGGATCGCCCGAGGGGCCTTGGCTCTGTTCTCATGTCAGTGGGAGCTGAGGCCCTCCACACCTTATACCATCAGGCCTGACTGCACAGGGAAAACGAGATTAAGTCTATATTGAATTAATTAGTTGCTAAATCCTGAGAAGAAAAATACATTAACTCAGCTGGAAAGTCATTTATTTTAGTGTCAGTTTCATTTGGTCTATAAAATAATGAGCAAATTAGACTTGATCCCTGGGATTCATTAACAAACAACTGAGGCTGGCTGAATGTATGAGAGAAATACAAGGTACAAATGTTCCCAAAATACACTTAAAAAAAAGTAAACAAGCCTAGAACCTATGTATAAACTGGGAGCTAAACTAAATGGTTTCACAGAGCCTGAAGCAGTGAGCACATTTTTAATTGTGCAGTACAATGGAGGAACAGAGAGATGATTAAATGAAATAAATATTTTATGTTCATTCCCTTACTCAGAGTAACTGACCAGTGTAGAACATTTTTGCAGAAAAAAAGGGTTTTGCATACATGCCTCAAAACTGCAACTGACTAGTTTCTCAGTCGAATAAGCTGAATCTCGTTGCTCGCTGAGCGAAACCGCAGGATAAATTATTTGTGAGTAATTATGGAGGTGTGCACCTGTGTACATAAATATATAGAAAAATATGCACATACACAAATATTTAGATATTGATGCTTTCAGCCATACAGAATGTAAACATTGAAGTTTGTGAACAAGTTATAAATAATTTTCCATCTGCTGGTAAAGACAACTTGTTATTTCTATGAATCAAATGATATTATCCAGCTAAGATTTAGAGCATTTACAAGAAATAAAACCTCCTAACATAGTTTCCAGTCTCCAGGAAATTTAGAAAATAGTTGCTTTCTGCTAAGGAAGTCATTCTTAAAAGTAAAAGAAGCTAATGTTACTTTTCACAGTGCATACTGTACTAATGGAGAAAGATTTATGTTTTGGTGGATGCTGATAAAAAAAAAATCCGGTGATATAATTTATTTAAGAGAAAGGTTCATTTCTTTTTCAGTCGTACAAACAAGGACAGTTGTATTTGAATTTAAAACACCTAAAATTGGCTTGAAACTTAACTTCAAACATAAAGTTTCCTAACTAGAAAAGGATGGGGTGGGGGGGGGGGGTTTCCTTCAGAAAACAACTAAAAGTGCATACGGGGTGCAGGGGGGGAAATAAACAGAACGGAGACTGGAGCTTGAGTCTGCTTTTTGCAAAGGGTAACTCATAATGCTTTAATTACACACACACAGCAACGCACGGGTCCTGCTGCTCATGGCTGTCAGGATCAGCTCCTCATGTATGATTTAGGGAGGCTTTTAGCGTTTATTGGTATTTTTTTCTCCTTCACCCTGTAAAGCTCAAGTGTCCGAGTGCCATGATTCCTGCTGCGCTCAAGGAGGGAGTGAGAAATTAACTCAACGATGTTCTTAAAACTGCCCCCAAGTTACCGAACGTCAAGATTCTCTAACGCAGGGTGAGGCCCTGGGAATGACCTGCTAGGGCTAGATGAGTGCTGGGCCTTACTGTTAAAGCCTAGAACCCAGCTCCTCATTGGGAGACCACAGGTGCTTCTAGGCTAGTGGTTCTGACCCTGGGTCTGTAATTGCTGCTCTGACCTGACCTCTGCTGCTGCTGCTGCATCGGGGGGGGGAGGAGAAGAGACCCTTTTATGGCATCTTCCTTGTATCAAAATGGCAGCTGTTTGAAAGCTGCTCGGGAGACTGGGATGCTGGATGGATTCCTCCAGCGCCCTTCAGGCCCCTTTGAAAGTCCCAGACACCTGGCCTAGGATTTAACTCTAACGAGCAGTTTGATGGGAAAGGACATTGATCCCGGCTGAACTAAGGGGGACGGAGACATAGCCAGCTACATCAGTATGTTTTTCAAAAATATTTTGGGCCAAGCCCTGCAAACTTTTGCTCAAGTAAATAATTCTTACTCAGGCAAACAGCCTCATTAACGTCCATGGAACTCCTCCCCAGAGTGAATGTCTGCAGGATTGGGCCCTTTATTTGTTCTTAGTCATCTCAGCTGCACTTACATGCGTTATTTATTCATTCTTTTTATTACGTACTCAATTTCAGACAGTGTTTGAGCCCTACAGCCGGAGCCTAGTATCTCACCAGTGGAATTCCTTACCGGGTGAATTATTACTCAGTGTGAGAACGGGGTGCGGGGGTCTCTGCCCCTGCTTTAGAAATGTATATCTGAGTGTGATCCCCAAAGCATCTTAGAATCATAGAATCATAGAATATCAGGGTTGGAAGGGACCTCAGGAGGTCATCTAGTCCAACCCCCTGCTCAAAGCAGGACCAATTCCCAACTAAATCATCCCAGCCAGGGCTTTGTCAAGCCGGGTCTTAAAAACCTCCAAGGAAGGAGACTCCACCACCTCCCTAGGTAATGCATTCCAGTGCTTCACCACCCTCGTAGAGACTGTGAATTACAAACCAGACTAGAACAGAATTCCCCTACTTCTTAACTAGCCTCCATCCCCTGTTGGTGAACAGTTCCACTGAACGTCTGGTTCTCAGATAAATCTCACAAGGGCCAGGCACTGTCTGTGTGGCTTAGAGCTGAAAACTGCGAGAGCCAGAAGGAAAACAAGAGAAACACAAATAATGAAGGGAGCCCTTGTCGGCTTTTGATGAGCATTTCTGCAGCACGGTATTGACAGAGAACCGGCACGCTTGTGGGTCAACTGCAAATCAATGATCATTACAGGCAGAGCAAATGAATCGCTAGTTCTATGGCTTTATGCTAATAATCTTCGCTATACTACTAGAGCGTGTAACGATAGGGGGACCCACTGTGGAGATTTTCAGCATGCGACTGTGATCTTTGGAGCCACAAATAAGAAGCACAAAATATCATGGTGTTGTTAACTTAGGCCCCTAGGCAGCAGATCACTTATGCATGTGTGAATTTCTTTGGTGGACGGGGACAGTCTTTGTGCTTGGGACACCAGAGCAGCCATCCACTAAAAGCTGAACAAGTGGATGTAAGAACATGAGAGTTTGAAAAATGGTCCCCCTAGAAGGTGGCCCCAGCAGAGGGTCTGGGTGTGGGGCCCCCAGCCCCCAAATGACCCCAGCAGTAGAGCTAGAGAAAGAACAGGTTGCTGTGATTTGCAGGCACCGCAACAAAGGCCTATGTGCCTCATATACCTGCTGTACCAAGTGTTTATAACTATTTTCAATGGAAGCCGAGACTGGTGAGTCCACGGGGTAGCTGTGTGCTATTATCCTGCAGGGAATTTCTTGAAGTTTTTCATTGAGGTGTGCATTTAAATAAGATAAAATACTGACATTGGGATCATAGTGTCACTGAACCACAGGGTCTGGGCTATGCCCCGACCTGGAATCCATCTCCTGGCAGTGACCCCTTTAGTGTGCTGGGCCCCACCCTGCTCAACAGGGGCAGGCCCATGGCCTCTAGGACTGGGCCTTTGGCACCAGCCTTCCCTGTTTCTCTCTGTGGCTCCCTGCAGCGAATTCAGCCAAGCCAGACTCCTGTGGGAGGCTCGTCCTGCACCCCTTCAGGGCACCGCATGTGAGCTCCAGGAGTATTTACAAAACACCATTTACTGTTCCCCTGGCACCCAGAATTGGAAAGTCCTTACGTTAGCACAGAGAGATGAAGGTTAAAGTATTGTCCTTTCTGGTTAGGCCAGAGCTCCATGTTCAGGCCCTGTCTCCCCGTCACATCTGGCCTCCTTAGCCAGCGCCTTGCGTCTCCCAGAAGCCAACTCTTTATCCCCCCACCTTACCCCTTCCACTCTCTTCTTGGATTTTCCATTGATGTGGTCTCGGCCAGTCCTTTTTTAATGACCCATTCAGGCTCAGACAAGTAGGCAACACATATCCACCTCTCTCTCTTAGCCTGTCCTGAAAGCAAACTAAGTCTTCTCCCCCCGCCACTGGGTAGCCATACAAAATATAGGGGAAACTGAGGCACACATAGAACTCACAAAAACACTAAAGAAAGTTCCCACTTTGTCACACACATTTAAATCCTGGAAAAAGTGATCATACCTAGACAGAAGCACATGGACCGCTGTTAGCACTGAAACAGACAATCTCTGGCCAGATCAGAAAGAGACATTTCCCTGTATGGGCACAAAGTAGTAATGGAATTCATTTATCAACACGACAGGGACCCACCCCCCTTCTCAGGGGCGCTGGAAGAATTTTTATAGTGGGGGTGCTAAGAGCCATTGAACCAAACTTCAACCCTGCAAAGAATGGAACCACTTCAAGCCAGACGGTGCAGCCACACCCCCTGCGCCCCTAATTCCAGGACCTATGCCCTTTCTTCTGACCCTCCACCCCCATATGAGTGCTGGCACAATTCCAATACTGCATCAACAGATCTCAGGCATGGATGCAGCCGAGTGGACATATTAAAGACCCTGTCATGCTTAGCCGAAATCACAAACATCTCTCTCATCCTTATCGTGTCGTACAGATGTTCCAACCACAACTCAAAATGACCCGCGGGGTTGTTTTCGAACATCTTATCTTTGCTAAAATTATGTCCCAGCAGGAAACAAGAGGCTGCCTTGGGTGAACACCAGCTGGGCTCTAAAAATAAACCAGTGAGGCCTCGTTTCCACAGAACTGGTGCTTTTGTGACAAACATGTTTTCTGTCCAGTTGCAAAGAACCTGCTGCTGGGTAATGGAATTTACTCCCTGTCCTTACAGCTCGGCTCTGAGTACGGTTCAAGGAGGGCCAATTTTCAAGCCAGTGCTCTGCTGTGGACCGTCACTCTTTCTGGGGTTCGCGTCTTTGTAAGGAAAGCACCAAGCTGCATTAGTGCCAGGCACCATAGAAATGCATAAAAGGAGGTGGCATTTCTGAATCAATGCACCAATTAATCGTTTCAGGAGCTTTTGGGGGAAAAGGGAAGGAAAATCTCGGGTCATTCGTTCTGTGCAGACCTGGGGAGCCTGAAGCAGTGTCACGGTCACTGCTGTGCAATGGCAGCGGGCCCAGTCACTCCCTTTGGGGCTCATTACAACACTTCAGGGTCTGCTTTTTGGCTGGGTTTGAGCACACAGATGCCCAGATGATAATGACTGATATTTACACACACCACTCATCGAAACACGTCCAGCAAACTTTACCCACTGATTCTAGCATACGGACTTCACTACTTGAACATACGGACCCAAATCTCTAGTGGGGGGATAGGGCCCCACATAAACTCAGGGATCACTTCACCCACCACTGAGATGCAGCCACCTCTGGGTGGAATGTACTGCACATATCGGGGCTCATTCTCAGCTGCCGTGCACTCATTTTATACCCGTGAGACTTCATCTGAGTCTCCCCGTTACAAAACAGATGTAATGCAATAGGGAATCAGACCCAGCAGCACTACAGGTGGAAGGGCAGGAAGGGGAACATTTCATCCTGCAGAGAGGGGATCCCTGACACTTCACAAAACTCTCCCTCACTCTTTTCCTAGTGATGCTCTATCTGAGATCAGCAGGTAGCAATTTTGTCTTTTATTTGGCAGTTGCTAGGCCATAGGTAATTGGGTGCTGAAACTAGTGACTCCACAGAGAGTGAACCCTGAAACATAGCAGGGGAGGAGACCCCTGGGTATTGACATTCTGCCCTATGGGGTAGATCCTACTATCTGTGCTTCTCTCACTTTCTTTTTTAATGTTAAAAAAACCAGCCTGGGGATTTTTGAGAAGGCAGCATGCGATCAGGCAGCTGGGACTTACGGGCTCCGAGGGCTCCCATCTCCTATAGACCGCCATGAACTCTAGAATGACCATGAATGGTCAAGGTCTTGGTTTTATATTTCATCTGAATCAAGAGCTGTGAGATTCTCTGCAAGATCCTTTCTTTGCTAAGGTCTCCAGTTTCCTAATAACCCCATTCTGAGAACTCGTGTCAGCACCAGTCTTCAAGGCATTGATTAATAACAACTAGTCAGTGACAAGCTGGGGACGATGAGCGCTGCTGTAACTGACAGAGGGATCGAAGAGAAAAGCCAAAGGAAGCGGTGAGATCTTGTTTAGCAAACACCTAGCTTTCAGGGCAGGAGCCCAAGACTAAAGGGAAAGAAGTTCATATCCAGTGATGGTGGCACAATAACGGATCTCTTGACCCTGAACCTGGAGATGGTTGGGAGATCCCAAAAGGAATAGTCAACAGAGCTGAAAGGCACAGACAAAGCCCATTTCAGCTGGGGGCAGAATCCCTTATTGCCAGTGAGTTACCAGACCAAGGGAATTCCGGAATAGCTCAGACTCCTGTAATGAACTGCTCTGGAAAAGCCAGATCAGGTTTTCTTTGCCTCTGTGAAGCAGACTCTAGTCCAGAGCCATCTCAGACTGATCTGTTCCCTGAGGGATTGTATCCTTCACTTGCTGCTGCCAGCGACCAGGCTCCTGGAGCCATTGGTGTAGCTTGCGTGAGAAAGCGTTATCTGCTCAGCTCTGAGCTGCATTTGGCACTGCTTGCAAGGGAAAGAGGGGCTCTTTGTTGAGTCCAGACCACATCCAGACCCATATCCTGTCCTGTTTGATACCTGGGCCCTCAGGCAGCTCTGCCAACGCATCTTATTCCGGACTGTCGCATTGCCTGTGACTCCAACCCTGGGTTCACACACAGCTCTGCCAAAGCACCACAAGCATGACCTGCCGCACCGCCTGCTAGTCTAGTTGTGAGTGTCTCCGAATCGAGATAAACAATTGTGCCTCATGGTAGTGCAGAGGTTTTCTAAAGTGGAGCATCATCCACTATAGACCTCAGTGAAGTAACCAAACTCAATCCAATACCAGCACCTCTCCAGCTAGCTACCTTTCCCTGCCTACCTGTCCGTCACGTTTCTAAGGCACTTCTCCTGGTGGCCTCCAAGGACAGCTAGATACCCAAGACCAGTTTTGATCCCAAGACATAAGAATGAAAGGCTCAGTTAGATCCTCTCTCCTGGGACTCGTCAGGAGACATCTGGATGGATTCAGCTCTCTTCTGCCTCACGCATAAATTCCTTTCCAGTCACAGCCACCGGGGATTTTTGAGGCAATTTTAAGCAGAGTTCGAATGGAAACTCTGCCCCTCGCTGATGCAGCAGGAGCATTTACAGTAAACGAGAAGCACTTCAGTAAATGTCTGAACACTAGAGGAATATACACAAATATACCTACAGTCTATATTAGCAGTACCCTCCAGTGCTCAAAAGTGGTGCTTGCAACCCAGAACCAATTCTGTTCCTACCCAATGTACCCACCCATCAGAGTATAGTCCCCTGTCTGGAGTCCATAAACTCTCAGTTCTGCTACTCAGTTTAGTAGCTTCTCCTCCTGACCTGCTCTGCACAATATTCTGCTTTTAAGACAAACATAGGTTCTTGCAAACCAGGGGCATCCAGGAGATGTTTGAGTGACTGAAGGCAACCTTGACATTAATGGTGGAGCTCACTTCCAAAGATCTGGAGTTCCCGTGTAGTTCAGATAAACACCTAAAGGTTCTGGATGTTTTTCTAAGATAACAGAACCTAGTTTGAACTATTTGTGAGAACACATTTCTGGTTACATTTCATCCAGCCTGTCCCAGATGGAAATATGCCGAGCCCAGCCTTTCTTGTAATAGTCGGGCATTTCTGCTTCCAATCCCAGCTAGCTCCTGGAACCACAAAGACCCTCAGATGAGGCTTGGGAAGGAATATTATTATTTCATCTAGTTTTCCCACCTCTAATCCCCATAAGCTATGGTCTGGTCTGCTTTCTGATGGACAATAAAGGAAAAGTTCTAAAATCCAAGCGGCATCATTGGTCACATTCCAGATCAACACTGGGGCTTTTAATCATGATTATTAATTATTACTTATATTGCATCAACACCAAGGAGCCTGAGTCACGGACCAGGACCCCACTGTACGAGGTGCTGTACGAACACAGAACAAAAAGCTGTTCCCTGCCCAACCAATTTACAGATTTTTGGAAGCAACTCAAAAAAGTTATAAGCTCCACTGTGAAAACTGTCTCGGTGGATATCGTGTGTCAGTACCAGTGCTATAGCAGCCCATTCTGCTCTTGTAAATAAGTCTGTGTTGAGCTTCTCAGACCGTCTTGCTTTATAATGCTTCTTCAGTCCTAGCGGATTCATTCAAACGTCGCCTTGGGCACTGGGAATGGAATGGGCATGTTAAAAGCCAAGGGACAAAGCTACAAACCTTTGAGTTAGCTTGTTTGGAGGGGGTAAATGGGCACAAAAGTGTCTTGGGACTTAGAAGGAAATGATCATGCAGTGTCTTTTGGTCGATTTTTAACTGCACTTTTCTAGGTTACAGAGACACCTTGTGGGCATTTTCCTATTCAGTGTAATTCACTAACTCACGGTTTTAGCACTTGTTCTTCACAACCGTCGGTCACATGGCTTCAGAGAAGCCAGAAACTAAGGGCTTGTCTACACTACAGGTTGTGTCGGTATAACGTATGCCGCTCATGGGTGTGAATAATGCACCCCCGGAATGACGTAAGTTACACCGACCCTAAGCGCCACTGTGGGCTGCTCTCTGTCGTCTCCCGCTGACACAGCTGCCACCTCACACAGAGGTGGATTTATTGTGCAGAGGGAAAAGCTCTCTCCCATTGGCATAGAGCAGGGGTGGGCAAACTACGGCCCATGGGCCGAATCCGGTCCACCAGCCGTTTTAAGCCAGCCCTCAAGCTCCCAATGGGGAGCGGGGTCTGGGGCTTGCCCGCTCCAGCCAGGAAGCAAGGTCAGGAACTGCTCCACGTAGCTCCCAGAAGCCACGGCATGGCCCCCCTCCGCCAATCAAGCCGGAGAACAGGGTCAGGGGCCGCTCCACGTGCTTCCCGGAAGCCACGGCATGGCCCCCATTCGGCGCTCAAGCAAGGGAGCAGGGTCGGGGGCCACTCCACGTGGTTCCCAGAAGCCACAGCATGGCCCCCATTCGGCGCTCAAGCCAGGGAGCAGGGTCGGGGGCCACTCCATGTGGTTCCCGGAAGCCACAGCATGGCCCCCCTCCGGCGCTCCAGTGGGAGCTGCAAGGGCGGTGCCTGCGGACGGGGCAGCATGCAGAGCCGCCTGGCCACACCTCTGCGTAGGAGCTGGAGAAAGGACATACCACTGCTTCCAGGAGCCACTTGAGGTAAGCCCCACCCGGATCCTGCACCCCTGAGCCTCTCCCCACACCCCTGCCCCAGCTCTGATCCCCCTCCTTCCCTCCGAACCCCTTGATCCCAGCCTAGAGCACCCTCCTGCACCTCAAACCCACAGGGCAATATTTATAACCAGTGGGGAGTGGCACGTAATGGCTAGCCCAGGGTCTGGTTCATGCTGTTCCCAACTACTGCCGTCCTTCAAGGTCAACATTGTACACATTGTGGGAGCTGCAGTGTTCCAATGCTGGAATCTTGGAGTGCAATCCTCAGAGAAGCAAAACACAGGCGAGTAATTTCCCCTTCCAGCAGGAAATGAGAGGGTGGCTTGGAAGAACACCAGCTGGGCTCTAAAAATAAGCTCCTGCTTTTGTGTCAACATGTTTTTTATCAGTTTGGAAAGAGTCTGACAGTTCCTCATGGAGCGTCTTCTCTGTCCTCCTTACAGTCCATTGCGGAAGAAGGTGCATAGTTAAAGAGGGGCCACTTTTCAAACCAGCTGCTGCTCTTCAAACCATCCGGGTTTGTTCATTTATTCAAGTAATGAAAGCATCGAGATGGTCTCGTGACAAGCGCTACAGAAATTAATGACAGGAGATGGCAGTTCAGACTCAATGCACCAATCAAACCTTTCAGGAGCTCTTTAGGAAAGGAGATTAGCTTGCAGAAGGGAAAATCTCATGTTCATTCATTCTTAGAGCAGTGTCACCATCGCGGCTGTGCAGTGGCAGAGCCACTCCCTCGGGGGCTCATTACCGACATTTCAGGCTCTGATTTTTGACTGTGTTTTAATCACAGAGAGACGCACTCAATCGTACAAGATAATATTACCCCAGGCCACTCACCCAGAGCTTCCAGCAAAACGTACAATCTGATGATAATTAAGGCTGCGATTCTGTCCCGGAGGCCGCGGAAGTCACAGATTCCGTGACTTCCGCAGCTGCAGCGGTTGGTGCAGCTGACCCCAGGGCTGCCCGAGCAGCTGGCCCCACGGCCAGCCACACCAACCACTGCTGGAGTGGCCCCAAGGCCAGCCACACTTGATCATTACCTGTTAGGTTCACTCCCTCTGGGGCACCTGGCATTGGCCACTGTCGGTAGACAGGATACTGGGCTGGATGGACCTTTGGTCTGACCCAGTCTGGCCATTCTTATGTTCACTGGCCATTGCTTGGGTGATCCCGGGAAGTTGGTCCCAGGTAGCGCCCAAGCAGCAACCAGTGCAGCTGGCCCCGGGGAGCACCTGAGCAGCAGCGGTCCCGAGGGCAGCTGGAGCGGCAGCCGCAGTGAGCACCCGGGCATCCGTCCTGGGGGCAGCCCCGGGGCCAGCCAGAGCAGTAGTGTTCCTGGGGCCAGCCAGAGCAGCAGTGGTCCTGGGGCCAGCCAGAGCAGCAACCCCAAAGGCCGTTGGGAGAGTGGACTCAGGGGCCTTGGAGCACGGGCTGCCGGGGGCAGTCAGCCCCCACTGCTGAAGCATGGGTCCCCCAGAGAAGCGGGGGTCCAGGAGCAGAGATTTCGTAAATTTATAGTAAAAGTCATGGACAGGTCACTGACCATGAATTTTTGTTTATTGCCTGTGACCTGTCCATGACTTTTACTAAAAATACCCAGGACTAAATCTTAGCCTTAATTATAATGTATCAACTCCAGCCTGCAAAACGTCCTTATAAACACAAGATTTTACAAACCTTACATGCCCCGGAAAGAGACGCGTGTTGGTGGGAGGTTAACTTCACCAAGCCTTTAAAGCATCACAAGACCTGGGGAGGAGTATGAAATGTGGTGGTGGAAGAGGCTATGGGCAGCAAGATATGAACCTTTGTGTTAGTTTGTTTGGAAGGGACCATGGGTATAAGGAATGTCTCGGTATTTATAAAGAAATTATCCGATTGCGTCGCTAGGTCAATTTTTAACCCAAAGGCAAACTCTGGCCTTTCTTAGGTTACAGAGACACCTTGTGGTCACTTAGTTATTTCGTGTAATTCATGGCATCAGCACACACAGACTTCACAAAGAGGCATAAGCAGGCAGACAAGAGCAGGATAAGGTCCAGGTATAAGAATGGCTGAGGAGATGAGTTATGGGACAGTATAGGAAAGAACAAACAACAAGCAGGAAAGAAATTAGCTTTAAGATTATATGGAGACTGAACAGCGAAGACAGTCGGAGGGATCAGATAGCCCAGGGATCTGGTGATGGCTTTTCACTTCTAGGTCACTGGTTCAAAGCCCGCTTAGGAAGGTAGTGACAGAAAGTTCTTCAGGGGTGGAAGTTGCTGATTTCAGTCTCATTGCTAACGGATGTATCTCCATGTTAGAGTGGCCCTACTTGGTAGCAAGGTCCAGGACTGAATAGGTCTGGAGGCTGAGCTGTTCTCTCAGCCCTAGAGAGGATCCTTCCAGCTCAGGGTTGTGGCCGATGAGCCGGGTAGTGGAGGGAAGATTTCAATGCTATTGACCATATGAAAAAATAAAGGGCATCAGTGACTGGGGATGTCAATTAGTATCTTCCTCCAGCCATTCCTCCTTCCCCTGGATGGGGACCACGGAGCCTTCCTTCCTTCCCTCCAGAAACCTGCTGACGTGCACAGCTCAGGGACAGGATATGGCAGTCAGGCCATTTGAGCATTGACCAAGACACAGAGCAAGGCCCTGGCATCTTATGCAATCTGACGAGGTTCTTCTTTACCCTGCCCCGATGTTACTCAAACGACATGCTAGCCAAATGGGAACCACCTCGCCAAGGGACAGACAGGGGGGAGGGATGCAGGTCTGAGCTCCACCATAAACAGAAGTGGATACACAAGTACATGGGCCCCGAGTGAACCACCCAAAGTAGAGATGGGCTTGGGACAAACACTCCTCTGGGCAAGCTCAGCAATGTAGCAGGAAGTTGTGCGGGTGCTGGGCGTGGGCGGTGCAGCGGCACTAGCCTCTCACCCCAGGGATCTGAGCTCAAACCATGACCCAGTGAATTTGCGTTCATCTGAGGCCCCAGTTGTATAGATGGAAATACCAGTGTGCTGCCACTCGGCACCTTCCTGCTGCTCTTCACCAGGCATCTCCCCAGCAACACTGGACAGAGCAGCTACTGGAAACAGGGTCACATCAGTGTATCCCCAGGGAGCTGCAAGGGCTGAATCCTGCCAGATGCTGAGTGCTTCCTGCAAGGGGCAGAGCTCCCCTGTCTCTGGTGAGGTCAGTGGGCGAGGAGGGCACTCAGCACCTCCCAGGATTGGAGGGTAACGCCGGTTAGCCTGATGTTTACAAACCCCAGACGGAATGGGTGGCTAACTTTCTCCTTTGTGGTTTTACCGTTTTTCATTCCGATGAAGCTTTCTGCTTGACTAGGTGCTGAGGTTCAGCGCCGCTCAGAACAAAACTCTCTCTCAGTTCTGCTCTCTCCCTAGTAAGTTTCAATCAGACCACATGGAAATTAACCTCAGAGATACAAAACCCTCGCTAACTCTCTCGGCCTGACTGTGAGCCAAGCAAACCCCATTCCTAGGAGCTGTCTGGGGTGCTCCACGGTGCTCATCCAGCACTTTAATGAGCCAAACTCCACTCTGAAACCAGCCGGAAACTGGGGAATATGTACTTGGTATGGCTCAGCCATACCTCCACTGCTGTTAGCAGTGTAGCCACAGTAGCACAGGTATTTATACTCGCACTAGTTCAATGAGAAACAGCGCAAGGATGTGTACGCGAGCAGGGGAAATCATACCCCTCACTTGTAGTGTAGATGTAGCCCTCATCCTCATTGGGTTTTTACAGCACAGTTCCTGGATTTCCTTCACTAAACGTTAATATTAGAGCTGGGTGGAAAATAGGTTTTTATTTCACAGAAAAAGTTGAAGAAAAATGGAAAAAATTGACTTCTCGCTGGAAACTCAAAACCCAAAATATTTCGCCTAAAATCTGGATGTTTCTCGGTTTGGGCCACCAAGTTTTCGATAACTTGACATTTCCCATGGAAAGCAGGCACTTTTCATGAAAAATGTCATTTAGTCACCCCAAAAAAAAAAAAGTTTTAAAGGAAAGTTTTGACCAGCTCTGTTTAAACTTGATTTTGCTGATAGCAAAGGAGTTCATGTCTCTGCTTGAAGGTGATGAAGGCCTAGATCTGTGTGAGGGAAGCCAAACACACACAAGATCCACGCACGGCATCTTATTTTTATCTCTACACCATGCATTCAGATCACGTAGGAGTCAATGGTTACTTCCACCGTAGACTCTTTGGGGCCCAGTTTGTTATTTTTTGTTGTATGTGTGTGTACCTGGCCGAATACAATGGGGCCCTGATCCCTGATTGAGGCCTATAGCCACCTGTGTAACACAAACCATAGACATTTTAAAGAAAGGACCCAGGATGAAGAAATGCCCAGCATGATGGTGATCTCTACTTCTGAGGCCAATTACTGCCCTAACTATTTGGTAGACAACACGCAGCCTCATGTAAGATACTGTTAAATTTCACATCCACTGTGGACTGCAGCAACCAGACAGAGAGAAGAAAGAGGACAAAGACCTTACTGGATTTAACCAGAAGATGGAGCTATTAGTCTCCAGAAAACAATGCAAAACTCTGCTTTCACTGGGGAAATTTGTTACATGGAACACACGGGCCTGGAAGAGAGAGGCTCCCCAGAGTGGAGAGAGCTGGGGTTGGACGAAAAAAGCCAAGGCAGAGCACCTGTTCAAAGCCATGACCACAGTGGAGGGTCTCAGGGTTAGAATGAGCTGTAGCAGTTAGCCAACAAAAACTCCTAAGTTCTATGGGGTTTTGTTCCCCGAAGTCAAGAAAATACCACAGAGCAGGTAGGAGATTCCAAGTGTACAGAGGAAAGGGGAAAAGGTGGCGCAGTCTACATTACAAAGGAGAGCTCTTAGCAAGGCTCACCAGCCACCCCAATCAATGTAGAACAGGGCTACGCCATGCTTACCAGATGCTAAAGTAATTCCATAATGTCAGACATAGCCTCAAACAAAAAAACTCTGAATCTGAACACACCCAAAATGTTGGGGAAGTTCTGATCTGAATCCAGTTCCGTGACCCAGGCCCATCTATACAAAATAGCTTCAGAGCTAGTGTAATGATATCCCGTGATGCAGCATCACACCATGCAGCAGCTGTGGTGCAAACATAAGGATAGCTATACACCAGGTGACTTGGTTTGGAAGAATCCACGGTGTCAATTCACTAGGATGCAAAGAACAAAAACAACATATTCACGTGTCTATTGCACTTTCCATCCGGTGGCAGCAAAATGCTTCACAAACACTAATTAATCCTTCTACCCTATTGGAATGACACACATAATAAGTAGTGTCCCCATTTTACAGATTGGAAAACTGAGGCACAGATACGTGAAGTGACTGGCCCAGCGTCACAGAGAAACTCGGTGGTGGAGCCAAGAGCAGAACTGAGCTCCTGTCAGTGCTATCCTAGTGCCATTAGGCCACACTTCCTCTGACACGCTTATCTCAGAAATTACAGTCAAAAGCAAGAGAGCAGCCTGCCTTTGATGTATTCAGTCTCCTCCCTCAACAGAGATGGAAATAAACATGATTTGTCTGACCAGCCTTTGTACTGATTTACTAGAGAGGAGAACAAAGCTTGGGAATTAATTGGGTCTGCCCCGCTCTGCGGAGATTTCCTAACACAGAAACATTCCAAGATCCAAGGTAGTTGGGGTATTTTGCCTGCCTGACTTACCTCTGAATGGGTGGTGCTGACATCAGGCTTGGATTTCCTGCAATCCCTTTCAGAATTATATCACAGCAGAGGACCACCCTGACTGCCAGCAGCAGCAGCTGTGATGGCTTTCCCAGGAGACCCAGCTTCCAGGGTTAGCACTCCCACAGGTAACATAAAACTTGGCAATTCCCAGCAACTCAGGCTGGCCACAGGTAGGTTAGACATTTGTGGAACACCCCTGCCTCTCCTTGCTCCTTCCTTCTCCCCGCAGCTACAAGGAACTTGGGCTTGACCCATATCTCATTAAGAAAACACTAACATTGGTTCATAAATTGACTCTCCAGAGCTCAGCTGAGACTTCATAAGCAACCTGTTATCTCATAGCCCACTGGGGCAGCCTGTCCTGGTGGCTTATAGGGTAATAACTCACACCTGAGATAAATGTGAAGAGGTCAGAGTTCATCTCCCCAGGAGCCTCTCCTGTAATAAAGCTGGATCTCTCCTGATCTCCCCTGTGAAGTTTTTTGATTAGGCAATTTTCACATGGTGACAGCGGTGAGGAATGGAATTGGCTCCATGCACATGGGGCTCTTTGCTAAACACTGATCTAATAAGCTTGACAGAAGCAGAAGGGAGCTGGTTTAGCAGAAGGTCATTTCTTTGGAATCGGAGTCTTTACAGTGGGTGTGACGCATGGCTAGAAAGGGTTAAACATCCTGCAAAATAAATAACCCTCAAAAGACATGTGGGGAGATAACGTTTGTGTTTTTGTGTATTTACATATGTATGAGTAGGGTCGACAATGTAAACAACAGCCCCTGTCTATGCTGGATTCTGATATCATTTAAATTAATTATAAACACGGGATATCTCGGTATTCATCTCTCTTTGAAATGTACTGTGACTAGTGGAGGGAAATCGTGGACCTCCTTCAGAGTCATCCTAATGCTCCAAGGAAATCCCAACTTGTCAAAGAGTTAATTAAATTGTATAAAATATCCTGGGGTCCTGATTCTATCATCTCAGATCTGCTTAGGCTTCATCAGGGGAAGTTTGAGTCACAAGACTGAGGTCCCAGTTATACTGGTACCGCACTGAATATGAGATTTGGACACTGGACTATGGCCTATGAACTGAATTCTAAAGGAACTCTGCAACTACAAAGCTCACCATCTCTGCTGTGGATCTGTACCTCAATGGATTGAACTCATGTCTGTATGTGTATTAATCTTTTAACTATACTCTCTCTCTCTCTTGTTTTTTAATACATTTTGGTTTAGGTAATAAGAATTGTCTGTAGTGTGTATTTGGGTAAGATCTGGAATAGTCAATAACCTGGGAGGTAATGTGTCCGATCCTTTGAGATTGATAGAACCTTTTCTTTTATATGACAAGATTTTTAGAAATTTTCATCATATTTGACATGGGTACCTGGATGGAGGCCTGAGGCTGGATCACTTTAAGGGAACTGTGTTGTTTGGATTTCTGAGTCACCAGGAAGGTAATAAAGAAGCTGTTTTATGCTGGTTTGGTGAAGTATTGAAATATCCACCAGCTTTATGGGGATTGTCTGCCCTGTTCTTTGCAGTTCACCCTAATTGAATGACCACAGCTGGCCCCCACTAGGACCCCGCTCACAGTGGCGTAGTCATGCTGGGATACACAGTCCCACAGGTTAATTGGGGTTTGGGATCAGAACCACACGCTTGTCCAAATTTAATTTTGATCTTGGAGAATTTAAGGGTTAAAAATCAGTTACAGTGAGTGACCCGTGATCAAGATCCTGACAGAAAAAGCCTGGAAGAATTGTGCTTACAGAGAGGGTTGTATTTTAAGAAAAAGGCCCTAGAGCAGGAACTGAAAAATCTGTTAATTGCCAGTGATAAGGAAGCAGACCCAGCAAAAATGCTTGCAGTGAGAAACCAGCAGCTAGAACTTGAACAAAAGCAAAGAGTAGCTGATACGGAAGGGGAAACTGCTAAAAGAGAACACTTGTGTTTTGAACATGAGCAAAGAATGGCAGATATTCGATTGCAGGAACTAGACGCTAAGGCAAAAGTGGACAGACTTAAGCTCCAACTCAAGAGAATAAAGGAACAACAGGAACTGTCAAGTATAAGAGGGGTAGCCGTGTTAGTCTGAATCTGTAAAACGCAACAGAGGGGCCTGTGGCACCTTTAAGACGAACAGAAGTATTGGGAGCATAAGCTTTCGTGGGTAAGAACCTCACTTCTTCAGATGCAAGTAATGGAAGTCTCCAGAGGCAGGTATATATCAGTGTGGAGATAACGAGGTTAGTTCAGTCAGGGAGGGTGAGGTGCTCTGCTAGCAGTTGAGGTGTGAACTGTAAGATGTACATTGGCCAAACTGGACAGTCACTACGCAAGAGGATAAATGGACACAAGTCAGATATCAGGAATGGCAATATACAAAAACCTGTAGGAGAACACTTCAACCTCCCTGGCCACACAATAGCAGATGTAAAGGTAGCCATCTTACAGCAAAAAAACTTCAGGACCAGACTCCAAAGAGAAACTGCTGAGCTCCAGTTCATTTGCAAATTTGACACTATCAGATCAGGATTAAACAAAGACTGTGAATGGCTAGCCAACTCCAGAAGCAGTTTCTCCTCCCTTGGTGTTCACACCTCAACTGCTAGCAGAGCACCTCACCCTCCCTGACTGAACTAACCTCGTTATCTCCATACTGATTTATACCTGCCTCTGGAAATTTCCATTACTTATAACAGGAACTATATCATACTGAAAAACCAGTTCCTCTCAACAACAAAGATGGGGATAGAATCCATCCAGTTTGTAACAATGTTGGTATGTTGTTTGAGTCTAAGCAGTTGTCTGTGTGTAACCTAATTTACCCCAACACTGCCACCTTTTATGTAATTGCTTTTACTGGGAGCTCAGGTGAAGGTAAGCCCATAACTTGAGCAGAGAATGTAAAGTCAATGGTAAAAGCTGTTTCGGGCAAATTAAGCTTCTAACATCACTCTTGTTAAAACAGATTTTGTCAAAGAGGAAGATTATTTACCAAATCAGAGTGTGAATATTGTAATCCTTTATGAGTTTACTGTACGTGTGCCTTTAGCCAGAATCCATCTTGAATGGAATGGTGTTAAACATGAAGTTATAGCTGGTGTAAGGAAGTTATTACCTACGGATCTTTTGATTGGGGATGATATTAAAACTTTGTTCAGTCAAGTTGATGACATAAACCAGTCACAGGAAAGAAATAATCCTGAACCTGTGTCTACTAGGGGCAAGGATTTGCTTATGGAGGGTTTCTCCAAATGTTTGTATGAGGAAGATGGCTGTTTATCTGTGCCAAGAAGCAGTGCATATGTGGAAAAAAATTCCTATTTGTCTCTCTGGTATCTGAGAAGTGAATCTGGCATTAGATAAGGCCCAGGAAGATATTTCTCTAGAGCAAATTAAAGTTGGTGATCAGGTTAAAGCCCTAAATGAGGAAGAAAAGCGTAAAGTTTTTATGGGCGATGGACTGTTGGCTAGTAAAGCTTGGGAAAGTAAGCCTGACCCAGGGGAAAGTGATGTGCTTAAAGTAGCTCGGTGTAATAAGACACTATTTGTGGAAAACTGCAGTTTATCTGTTAAGGGAGGGAAAGGCAAAGAAAGTTTAGATAAGCATAGGCAGCCTTCTGGGCTGATGGCTTTGTCTAATCAGCAGTTTGGGAAGGCAAGGTTAGTGGAACATGAGTATCCCTACACCTTACCTGTTACCAGTGTGGAGAACTATGAGAGCGAAGAAAATGTCCCTGTGTCTGTTAGGGGTAATGACTTGCCTATGAAGGGAGCTACCCCAATCTCCAAGCAATTGTCTGTGAATAGCCATGTGTGCTGGGACAAAGGAAACGATATCCCAAGCTGTTTGTCTGTTGAAGGGGAATGTTTCTCCAGCTCTTTTGTGTCTGTAAAGCAACAGAAGAAGCCTGCCAGCCTATGATGGTTGAAGATTTATCAGTTAACCCAGAGCTGATTCTGGATACAACGAAAGCCCAGGAAGGAAGTGGTCCTGAATTTGTGTCCTGATTTTGGTCCTGATCCATTGAGATTGGTAGAACCTTTTCGTTTATATGATGAAATAAGATTTGCAGAAATTTTCATCATATTTGACGTGGGTACTTGGATGGAGGCCTGAGGCTGGGTCACTTTAAGGGAACTGTGTTGTTTGGACTTCTGAGGCTACATCTACACTACGGGGGGGGGGTCGATTTAAGATACGCAAATTCAGCTACATGAATAGCGTAGCTGAATTCGATGTATCGCAGCCGACTTACCCCGCTGTAGGAACGGCGGCAAAATCGACCTCTGCGGCTTCCCGTCGACGGCGCTTACTCCCACCTCCGCTGGTGGAATAAGAGCGTCGATTCAGGGATCGATTGTCGCGTCCCGATGGGACGCGATAAATCGATCCCTGAGAGGTCGATTTCTACCCGCCGATTCAGGCGGGTAGTGTAGACCCAGCCTGAGTAACTAGGAAGGTAATAAAGAAGCTGTTTTATGCTGGTTTGGTGAATCTAAGGCCTAGTCTACACTGGGGGGGATCGATCTAAGTTACACAACTGCAGCTATGTGATAACGTAGCTGAAGTCGACGAACTTAGACCTACTCACCGCGGTGTCTTCACCGTAGTGAGTCAACTGCTGAAACTCCCCCGTCGACTCCGCCTGCGCCTCTCGCGGTGATGGAGTACAGGAGGCGACGGGAGTGCACTCAGGGATCGATTTACCACGTCTAGACTAGAGGCGATAAATCGATCCCTGCTGGATTGATCGCTGCCCGCCGATTTGGCGGGTAGTGTAGACATACCCTAAATATTGGAATATCCACCTGCTTTATGGGGATTTTCTGCCCGGTTCTTTGCAGTTCACCCTAATTGAGTGATCACAGTTGGCTCTCCACTAGGATCCCTGCTCACAGTGGGTTGCATTGGAAAACTACTCAGCCTCCAGGCTGGCTACCCTCCACAGAAGCAACTTCCCCCCTGCAGAGCATCTCTCCCTCTCTAGCTCTTTGGACAGATCCAAAGCCCCCTGAAGTGAGTGGAGAGACTCCCACTGACATCCATGGGCTGTAAATGAGGCCCCTGGAGGGGAGTGCAGTAGGAGACTATCGCACCCAGAAGAAATTGTCACACCATCCCCTGGCAGCTCCCTTCAGCCCAAGTTCATTCTCCCCGTGCTTCCGTGAGCTCCCCATCACCATAGGATCTACGTGTTAGTTCCCAGGTGCCCTTTCTGGTGCCACACGAACCACACGCAGAACCTGAGACATTTTCTGGGCACATGGCGAAAGCAAGGGGTTGAGTTGCAGAGCACGCGGGAAACGACCCAGCTGAGAACCAGGGAGATTATTAGTGACACGACACAGGGGTCAGGTAAATCTTGGCCTCTTTTATCTGCCCTGCCTCGCAGCACCAAATGAGGGAAAGTGGCGCCACTGTACATACTACATCCCCATCGGATTTCCTCCCACTTTTGTGCACCCCCAGGGGCCATCGTGGGGCTTGCCAGGACTTCAGCATGGCCTGACTGGCTGGAGCCTGGGGGAAAGGCGGCCCATGGGCTATGGCTCAGTAATTGAAACAGTTCATGCTGCAAGTGAAGTCTTATCGGCGTAAACCTGTTACACCCCGGGGTGTTTCAACGGGAGCTCACAAGCTTGGCCTTCTGTCTCGGTTTTATCTTGTGGCGTGTCTTGTGCAGAAGTCAGAGGAGTGGGTGGCCGCCGTTCAAAGGCAGGTACAGCAGCGTTCTGAAGCAGGCAGGGGGCCAGGTGTTTTCAGGGTGGCCGGTCAGAAGCTGCCATGACACCCGTTTCTGTCCGGATTTCTCTCTCTCTCTCTCTGTCACCCTCGAGAATCTTGGAAGGAACAATAACCTAAGGGCACAGCAAGCGCTGCCAGGCACCCAGTCTGTGCACATTCCTGGTACCGTGGGTCACCCTCCGGGCAGTGAGGCATGAACGCACAGGTCTCTGCAAAGCCCGGGTCAGGTCATTCCCACCGGGATCCTTGAGTTGCTCCCTACCAGGGCCGCCCAGAGGATTCAGGGGGCCTGGGGCAAAGAGGGGCAGTTGCTGCGCTTGTACTCAGCCGGCGGCGGTCCGGGTCTTCGGCAGCAGGGGGCCCTTCAGTCGCTCCACGTCTTCGGCAGCAATGAAGGACCTCCCGCCGCCGAAATGCCACCGAAGACCCGGACCACCGCCGGGCCAGGGCTTGCAGGGCCGCCGAAGACCTGGACTGCCACCGGGCCAGGGCTCGTGGGGCCCCTGCAGGGCCCAGGCAAATTGCCCCACTTGCCCCCCTCTCCCCCCTGGGTGGCCCTGCTCCCTACCGCACACAGAGACCACTCACTGCAGCCACAGGCACATCTGCTGTGAGAAAAACTCCCACCTCGCTTCAGCCTCAGGATCATTATCACGCCTGGGTGTGGAAGGGGACTGGCCCAGGGTGTCGGCTTTCCCCAGCACCCCCAAGTGAAAGCAGGGCACAGGACGGATCTAGGCTATGGACTGGCCCTAGTGTGGCTGGGGGGCTCAGTGACTCGCAGGAGATACAGTAGCCACGGTGCAGATCCCTGCACATCGAACATAGACACTAGCCTGACTGCACATGGCTGCTTTATGGAGCCACAAAAGGGGCTGCTCCAAAGTGCAGGTCATCTTGGCCTCCTTCTGCCATCCTGCTCTGTGCAGACAGCCTGGCTCAGGGAGCCTCCCCTCAGCCCCAGCTCAGCACTTAGCGCCTCGCACTAGGAAGAGCAGAATCTGATCTTTAATGATTTATGGACGCTCAGGCCGGAAGGGACCATTACGATCATCTTGTCTGACCCCTGCAGAGCACAGGCCAAAATCTCAGCTATTGATTTTCTGCATCTGCCTGACATAGACAAAGCAAGATCTCTGTGTCCCTCTTTGCTCTCCAGGGAGGCCCCAGGCTATCTGCCCACCTCCAACTGCAGTGGGGCTGGACCACTGCCCACCAATGCTGTCAGTCTGTGGCTCTGTTTCCCAGGAGCAGAGAGGATGCAAGAATCCTGGCAGACACATGATGCCGGACTAGGGTGGGCAGAGCAGAGCATTAAACATCCACCACCAGACTAGACCCAGCAGCCCCCACGAAGAGGAGGAGAGGGACCGTAAGAAGCTTGTCCCTTTGTTATTTGGCTGATGGTGGCAGATTATTCTGGACTGGGAGGCAATTTTAAAATCCAAGCCATTTGTCGTGTCAGTTAATTCGGGGCCTGTCTCCTGGGTGATGGCCCTAAGCAACAGGAAAGCTAGAAGAGCAGAAGAAGCAGACAAAGAACCAAAAGGCTTTCAGCCTGACTGGTGTGGCCTTTACCTTGACACTGGGAGCGCATTCCCAACCCTGCATGTCTGGGAGAAGATCTGATGGGGAGCCCAGCACGGGGCCCTTTGGAGACCACTCCCACCCAGCGGCAAATCTGACAGAACCCAGCTCATGGAATTGTCTCCTAAAGGGATCTCCCATAGAATAAGAGCAATTGCTCTGGCCTTTGGGATGGTGACAGCCAGAGCCAGGCCTGGATTCCTCTGGGACTTGGTGAAGAAGCCTCCAGCAGCCTCCCACAGCCCAAGCTGGGAGCAGGAGCGGCTTGTTTTTCACTCAAAATCCATCAAGGGTTTGGGCATCTGGTAGGAGGGTTGGATCCTGCAGAGCCCCGGAAGGTGGAAATCCCACAGTTTCTCTTGCAATGTGTAGGGCCTGGGGGAGTGCAGCTGGGAGGCGGGGGCTGATGGAACAGAGATCCCCAAAGTGGGGGACTGGGCATACTGCAAAGTGGGCACAAGCCTGGAGCCGGCCCTGGCAGAGAAGGTCAAACACCTCCAAGGAGTTTTCCATTAAAAAAGAGCATTGACATGAAGACGCAGCAACCACGGCCCCGCTGAGCCTGGGTCACTGCTGGCTATAGCTGGTGCACCTCAGAGCCTTTCAGATGGTTAATCAATAATCTCCCCCTCCCATTGCAGCGGGGAGCCGGGCCTGCTTTCTCTTTTCTCTCCAGAGACCAATGAACTGAGCTGGAGCCCTTTGCATCTGAATGAGTTTCCTTGTAGCTGCATGAAAGCTGCCCTGTGGGTCTGTCAGGTGCTCTGTGCCTCTATAGGAGCCAGCCCTTGAAGAAGTGTGTGACCTGGGCAATTAACCTCAGGGCCAGCTCTTATCCCTCACCTAAGAGCCCTTCTAATCAGGCCCCTGAGGCTGCAGCCCCCATTGGGATTCCTGCACGCATAATTCTTGTTAGCTGAACGCTCCCTGCCCTGAGCAATCCAATGGCCCAGAGTCTCCAGAACAGGCCTCAGGGACCCCTCTGAGCTCAGCTCATGCCTGATTTCAATTCAGTCACTTAACTGCTTTCATTGTCGTTGCTCAGTATCCCCTAAGCCTGATGCTCCTCCACCACTTGGCCTTTCATTTGCCTTCATGTGCTGTAGCTAACATGCTCAGGGCAAACGTGCTGTGGGCTAGGGTTACCATATTTTGAGCCTCCAAAAGGAGGACACTCCATGGGGCCCCGGCCCCGCCCCCAGCACCGCCCATGCCCCCGCCCCAACTCCGCCCCTTCCCCAAAGTCCCCACCCCAACTCCGCCCCCTCCCCTGCTTCCCGCGAACATTTGATTCGCGGGAAGCCTAAAGCAGGTAAGGGGGGTGTGGGGGGAGGAGGCACGGCCCAGTCTGGCCCCCCCGGCCTCTCCAGCTTGGGTCGGCTCGGGCCCTGGGGTGCCGGCCCCAGACCCAAGCACCCCCGGCCCGCCACAGCACTGCCGGTCCCCGGCCCGGGCCCCCAGCCGAGCACCCCTGGCCCGCTCGGCGCCCCCCGGCGCGCCCGGCCCCGCCGGCCCCAGGCCCCGCACCGCCTGCCCTCGGCCCAGCACCGCCGGTCCCGATTTTCCCGGACATGTCCGGCTTTTGGGGATTTCCCCCCAGACGGGGATTTGGAGCCCAAAAAGCCAGACATGTCCGGGAAAATCCGGACGTATGGTAACCCTACTGTGGGCTCATTTGTTTACATGCAAGCTCTTCTAACCTTGGACAAGAGGGGTCTGCATCCTGCATCTCACCCACGCCCACCCCCACCGCCCCTGCCTCATCCTTCACAACACAAAGGGGCCTTCTTTCCACCGCACCAGGGAACACACACCTGCCCCACAGCACCGTGGCTTGGAATGGTCTATTCCAGCAGCAGTTCCACTCCCTACGCCTCCTCGCCCCCTTAGAGAAAAGCAGCTGATTGTGCTACAGCCAGAAGTCTCACAAACAAATCTGGGAGTTTTCCCTCCACCAGACCCCTATCCAGCAATCCGTGCCAAAGCCGCCTCGGGAGCGAGTGCCCTACAAGGCCCCTGCGTGTAATGAACTATTTCCCAGCCTAGAACATTATGGAAGGAACACGGGAAAGGCCATTACCTGAGCTAATGAAATAATTAAGGAAAGGTCAAGCATGCAAATCCCCTCCACCCCTCCAAGCAAGGTCATTTCCAGCAGCAGCTGCAGCCAGAACTTGGTGGTAATTAGGCAGCTGAGTCATTACTAACACTAACCCTCAGGAGATTTCACTGGGCAGCACCTAAGAAGGAGGAAGTGCTGCATTTTTGTGCCGGGCAAAATGTGGGTGCCCCAGCTGTAGGGAATGGGGAAACGGTAGCTGTTAGAATAGGGAACCAGGCATTCATAAGCAGAAATGCTCACGCAAATCTTTACCCCATCTTCAACATACAGTCTCTGTCCCAAAGATAGCCATGAGAATGCATCGAGCGCCCTGCCCAAGAGCTGGGAACAAAGGGGAGGGCTATGGCATAATGAATGAACCTGCTAAATGAGCTCTGGTCCTCCACTATCAGACTTCACCTCTCCCTCAAGTTGCCATGCTATGGGGCTACGGCTCTCCCCACCGGCTATGCCAAGCAGCAGATCACAGCTCCCTGAACGCTCCTTTCCAGGGGAACAGAAACACGCTGATCACTCGTGGGTGTAGTGCATCAGCCACAACCCGGCTGAGAATCCAGGCCACGCACTGGGATCTGAGGGCTGCCTTGTCCTTCCGGCAAAGCCCTGCTTCCTGCCAGCCAGGCTCCTTTCTGTAATAACCCAACCAACGTTTAGGAAGTGCTTGGAGTGAAATGTCCATGCTTTAGTGGGCTCCCTGTTGAACAGAGAGCTCTGAGAGGTGGGGGAAGTGGATGAGTGAGGTGAAGGGGAACCAATGATCAGCCATGCTGAGTCCAGTGGCCGCCGCGTTCTATCGTTTTTCCTTCCCCGGCTTTGAACGTATCACCCACTTGGACTTCCCAGTCCAGCCACTCGTCCTCCTGCAGACACTTCATTTCCTGGCCTCTGAGGAACCCACTTGGTTGGAGTCGCTAGGTTTTATGAGTGTTTGGCATGAGACCGCCATCCCGTGACAAGCCACAGGCCAGACAGGGCATGAGGGTGATGCTGCTGTGTCATGTTGTTTATGGGCTTTCCTAGCACTTCACAGACATGCCCGAAATGAACCTCACAACCTCCCCCTTTCTGCCACATGCTTGGCTAACACTGCCCTTCCAGCTCTACGCAGCTGTTTGTAGAATCAGGGAAGCAGCTTTATATCAGGGGCATCTTCTCAGCCCTGTGGCTTGAGACATTTAAAACTAGAAAGGACAAAGCCATAGAAAATACATTGTATGGGGCTAGATGACCTAACAGGAGGGCAGGATGGGTGAAAGCTGGGGGGTTTCTTCCAGAGGATCCTAGTCTACTTGAAGGTGTGTACAAGTCTGAGTGTTTTAGCTACATAATTAAACCAGAAATCAGGCACATTTCTATTCTATACAAGTACTTATCCCATATCCATTGCCATGGTACCCGAGTGCCTTCCAGCAATGAATTCAGCCATGTGACTGCTGTGTGGTCTTACCTAGCTCTTGGTTTCGATGCACCAACCTCTCGCAGCCTTCGCGAGGAGTCCTTTGCCAGCTATGATGCTGTGCTAGCCAAGAGCTTTCTGAGGAGGGAGACTTGTCGGTACAGAGAGGAACCAGAACGGCACCAGCACATCAAAGGGGCGCTATGTAGCGAGCCTCAGAACCCACCCATTTCATAACAGCTCGACTGCTTACTCCCTGGGACGTGCGGGGTGGGGGGAAGGAGAGGAGAACCAGGGGGCTAAAATTAAATGAACAGGTGGCCTTCAAACGCCCTATCCTTCCCTCAGGACTGAACAAGGGAATCACCAGGCTGGTCTCGTCCAAACCAGCTCTGGGCAGCTGCTCCAGCCGGCTGGCCTCCTTCAGGGACGTTATTTTATCACCCTCGCAGGAGGCACTTTGCTTGGGTTGGGTTTGTTTTTCTGGTCTTTTCCCTCCAGCTGCTGCCTGGGGCAGCGGTTACCAGAACACGTCCCTGTTAGTGCAGCTCCTGTGGAGCTAGACTGCTGCAGGGCCGGGGGCAGGGCTGAGGCAGAAGCACCAGGCCTCTGCATGAGTGGCCCTGGTCTCCCATTGATCCCCCAGGATCCACAGTGTGTGGGACAGGTCCCACGGCCTCCTCCTCGCTGGGGGCAAACCCTGACGCCCAGCAGAAGATTTCCTCCCGGGAGAGGGTAGTGTGACCCTCTTACAGTATTCACACCTGGGATGCTGGAAAGGGTTTGAAATGTTCTGCCCCGTGAGCCTGCTACAGCCATAAATAATACGCCAAGCCCTGAAGGCCTCGCCCAGTCCTTATGGAAACAAAACCCACAGTGACTCCACAAAGAGCTTGGCTGAGGGAAAGCCAAAGGGCTCAGGGCATGGAATAATAATGCTATAATATGCTTCACCCCCAAATAGCCCACTGCATCCAGATATCTCAAAGCACTGCACAGAGGAGAGCAACACTTTACAGATGGGAAACTGAGGCACAGAGGGTGGAGGCCTCCTCCAAGTCCCAGCCTCATTCAGGCACTTGTAAGTCACTCAGCTGCATCAGGTGGCGACATGGAGCCCAATTTTCAAGTGCTCAGCATCCAATTCTTGGAAATCCAGCCACTTATTTTGGTGTGTAAATGGAAGCTGGGCTCGTCTGAATCCGGCCCATAGAGCAGGGTGTCAGCAGTGGGCTGAAGGCCCCCAGCCCACCCCTCCTCATATACACATTGAACAGCAAGCGTGACAAGACAGCACCTTGTGGTACCCCAAAGCCAGCAGGGCACCTGAGCAGCTACCAAGTGCTAGCTTCTGGGACCCCTCACCAGGAATGTTTTGCACCTGTGCACGACGGATGGGCTAGGAATAACAGATGTGTTCACGCTCCCTCAGGATCAATGGTTTTGAAGGTGGCTGATGGATCTAAACTAATCCACAGGTCCATCGACTCTGGGAACTTGGCCCAGAGATTATCCTTAATGAGGGACATGCGCTGTCCATCAGTGCTTTGTTAACCGAGTGCAGGGAAAGCGCTACAATTCCCCACAGGAGCTAACACGAGGCAGTCTAGCTTTTCCCTCTCATGCTTCACCCTCTGCATCACGCCGCTGCTGCGACCCCCCTGAAACCGCTTTTATTTCTTTGATTCCTTGTTAATCAAAAGCCAATTTCCCAGCCACATTCAGGAGGCCTAGTGACTACAGCACTTGGCGTTCACCTCTGCGGAGTCAGGTTCAGGTCCTGAGTGTCAGGAGCCTGATGAATCTCAGCTCAGTCCCTAGCAGAAATAAAAACCTCGACCACACGCAGTTCAGCACAGCTCTCAACCTCGGCCGTCGGAGAGGCCCAGAAATGAGCTGATCCAGAGACTAAGGGGCAAATTCAGCCTTGGCGTCAGCTAGTATGGACTTCAGTGTAGCCTCACCCGTTTGGATGGGGGCTGAAATTGGCCCTTAGGACTTTTCAGCACCTAGAGATGTGGGTCCATCAGGTGAGGTTTACACAGTATTCCGGGAAGGGAGCCCTGGCCTGTACATAAACAGAAATGACTTCAGTTACAGGGGCTGCAGCCTTCCCAGGCATAAGCGACCTCTGTGTTTCCTGAAGGGAGAACGTAAAGAACCAGATACTAACGAATGAGCCGTTCTCTGGCCCCTTCGGCATCTGGCAGGGATTTCATCTTGCTCTCCGGGAGGCAGAGCTGTAGCCGATGGAATATCCGGCTAGCCGATAGCCTGACTGTTGTCTGGGCTCTCTGCTGTCTCCTGGGCCACCCCCTCTTCCTCACCAGCCTGCTGGGATGTTTTGCACCTTTGCACGAGGGATGGGGCCAGCTGTGTGTGGCATGGCTGAGCTGAGTGCTGATGGCAACCTCCAGACCATCAAGGGGAAGAGGAGCCATCAACGAGCAAATCCACAGAGCGCTCCAGGCCCGCTGCTGCTTCCATCGAAGCAATTGGGCGATTGGCCACTGATTTCAGTGGGACCAGGGTCGGATCCCAGCGCGAGCGTGTGTCTATTTCTCTTCTTCTCCTTCTAGCTTCTCCCCTCCCCCGACTCTCCCTGGCTTCGCCAGCCCCTGCTGCCTCTGATCCTCATCTCGCTCTGGGCAGCGCCTTGTTATTCCACTAACAGGCTGGCGAACGTGGTGACTGATTCATAGTGATGCATACCCCCGTTAGGCTGTGCGTATTTTATTAGAGGGACTCGTTTTAATTAGGACGAGGCTGAGAATATAGCGTCTACCTTAATTAACACTCTAGGGGAGCAGTATTCCCGGCATAGCTGCAAGTCATCTCTAGCAGTGAGTGACTCAGATGAGCCTGCGTACTGGTTGTTAGAGGGGAGACGGGCCCTGATGCCTCCCACGCTGCTCGGCCGATGGTCCCTGGTGGATCCCTTTCTCCTTGGCCTTTGCCAGCCTCGGGGTCAAAGGAACTAAGCAGGGCGTCATCAGGATACTGAAGGACTTGTTCACCTGTGAAACAGCCGTGCTGACACCACAGACCCTTGTGTATGATTCGGTTTCACTGCCTCCTCAATGTTTTCCTCTCCCTTTTAATTCCCTGGGGCTGGGAGCTGCTGGCAACTCACCTGACTTCGTTAACATGGTGGCGCTGCTCTTTCCAGGGCCCACAACAAAACAAGCACTGCTGGTGTTTCCCAGCCGCCGCTGCCTTCTCCTGTTTCTCGCCGAAGTTTCACCAGCTTCAGTATCTTGGGGCACTGGCCTGGAACCAAGCTCCAGGGAGACACAAACCTCGTGAGAAAGGTCAGAGCCCTGGGCCCTGCAACGCTCCCCAGTCAATGGCTCTGAGGTAGAAGGCCATGCAGCCTCTACCGAGTGTTTCAGGAGCTCGTTGAAGGAACTTGATAAATGCCCTTTTAGAGTCCTAGGTTTTAACGTCAGTGCTGGCCAGCAATGCAAGGTTATCATTGTACTAGGGCGAAATTCACCCCTGTGCAGAGAGTCTGCACCACTTAAGCCCTCAAAATAGGTTTTAAGTGAGACTTATATGGTGCACAGGCCTTTTACTGGCCTTTGCATAGGGGTGAATTTCCTCCACTACTGAACCTTAGTGATAGCACCATTGCTCTTTCCTGCCAACAATCTGCAAAGAGATTAAACACCTCAGCTGGGGCAGTTCGGCATAGCTCCATCCCAGTCGATGAAACCACACCGATCTGCAGCAGCTGAGGAGCTAGCCCAAGAACTAGGACGACCGAACTTTCAACGGGCACCAAAGGAGCATTTCAGCAGCACGAGGTGTCAGAATCACAGTGTAACTGGCAGTCCAGATCCCCTGAGTCTCAGGCCTAACAACTGCTGGAGGAAGACAAGGCATATTCTTCTAGCCCCTCCAAATAAGAGGATAAAACACCAAAAAAAAAGGGGGGGGGAAACAAAAGAAATGCTGCTGGCCAGTCTGAAGGACCAGGTCCACCTGATGGAAGCAAACCTCTAACACCACATGACATAGACTAGGGAATCACAATCCATCTCAAACAGGGGGCATTATTAAAGAAAATAACTACAAACTACAGATACAAACAAAAAGACCTCCACACAGCTTGAGCTCCAGCTTTGTCTCCCTTCTTCGCCAGGTCCACCAAGTCACCTTGTCTGAGGGGCCTCTACAGCTCACCTAGTGGCTGAATATATGTTGCAAGTAAATGTATTGCACTGCCAATGGCTGTGGGAACCTGAGAAAAACTGTTATAATACTAACAACCAAAGTCCCCTCTCCCACCCACCAAGAAGAAACAACAAGGAAGAACAAACTTGCCGCTGTTGCTCCACCATCTAATCACTGCCTGAGCAATCGGCCATTTGACTAGGGAGAAGGGAAGAGAATCTGTTGATAAGAGTCCAGAGAAAATGGGTGTGAGAGTAAAGCACTGAGCCTCTCATGGTGGAGAATCCCACTCATGCACCTCTCTGTACACAATCCCTCCCTGCTTAAAATTTCTTGCAGATGCTGGTTCACCGTCCAGTCTGGAGACGTGCACATGCTATGGCTGAGCCATTGGAAGAATAAGGTTGGTAACGGCTGCATGGTGACTTACAAAACAGCATTTCAAAAACAAATGGCAAATCTGCTGAGCCGGCGGCCCTGCATTGCGAGCGGTCTCCAGGCCGCAGCGTTCCAGGAATCATGGCACCCAGGGAGAAGAGCCCAGACTTCCATAATATGTGTGCTGCCTCCTCTCATTCAATCTGCACACGCTGTGGCTACTCGGGGGCTCTAATTGCTCTGGTAGCTCAGAGAGCATTTGCTATTGCAGGTCAGAGCTGTATACTCAATCTTTACCTGCTGGAGGTTTCCTTCACACTCAGCCAGGGACTGTGAGGAGAAATGAGAGTCCAATAGGATGGATGAAAAAAAGAGCAGCTCCTTCCTTCTCAGGAGTCTTGCCGACATGGATGTCAAATGCTGCATTTGGGACACAACTCACTGCTCTCCTGTGGACTGGGGGGGGATGAGCAGACATTATCCAGCCCCTGTTCAGCATCTGATCTGGAGTCTGGCTCTTGTACTACAGGGAAAACTGGAATTTACGGCATATTCCCAATGCCAGAGAACTCTAGGGTTACTTTAGGCCTGGAGCGGGGGCTCGATTGTTGGTATTTATTTGTATGGGCTGTGACAACACCAAGGCCCTGCGGGAATTTGTCGAGGGACCCTTAATGAACCTGCGGTAGGGCAAGGAGTGAAAACAGCACCAGGGCTCCCAATTAATGGCCCTGCACCTCAGGTGCAAACAACAGATTGAGTGGGTAATGATTTTGTGATCGGTGTCAGCAGGGGCTATAATTCAGCAGGGCCCTGCTCTGCCCAGGGCTAGAGAGGTCTCCTCAGGGCCTCCTGGAGCAGTGAGAGCCTGGCTCAGGCCTTTCTGATGGCCTCACATACCAGACTGCTCAGCCCCGGGGCCTGCGGAGCAGCAATTTGTGAGGGGATTTGGTAGGTTATACTGTGAGGCCTGCAGGTGAAAATGAGCTGGGTCACCTCAGCCCAACTTCTCGGGACTGGGGGAGAGGCTGGGAGTGGTCTGCGTGTGATGTCGCCTGGCGAGGAACTGCGAAGCCGCCAGCAGGGCAGGTGTGGTGGACATCAGGGCCTCCGTGTTGTTTTGCTGATAGCAACCGGCACAAACAAACAAGGGAACCCAATGCAAAGGCAAACAGGAGAACTGCCAGCCCCACACACCAGGTTTGGCACTCCCCAGCTCCCACACACCAGCTCTGGACACGACCTCTCCTCAGAGGCCAGAGAGCCCACTCCACCGGCCATAGGTGTCGGGTGCGGGCAGGGGAGGTTACACACAGGACCTTGGCCCTGCCAGCTGGGAGGACACTGAGCAGCTTGGCAGGTGGCCCACAATGCCTTTCCCCAGCCCCGCACACACGGTACCAGATCAGCACATTCCCTCACCCCAGAGGGGAAATCCCATTGTCCCTCTGCACACTCTCAGGGTAAGTGCAATGCTCAGCCTGCCGAGTGCCAAGCTGCCCGACCCTCCTCCTGATCCGGGCTGCGCGGATTCAGCACCCTGTGCCGAGGGGCTGGGACTGAGCCCCTCCCTCAGGCATTGGCTGATGCCCCTGGGGATCTGGAGGGGCCAGAGAGCACTTTTGCTTAGTTGGACGAGTCCCTTTGAAAATCGGGCCACTGTTATTCAGATGCCTCATTAAGGACTTCAGTCCCACTTTGCTAACCATCTGGGCTGAACTTCACTACATCTATAATTCCCGGAGCAGAATGCACCGGGCCTCTGGTGTACGGCCAGCATTGCTTCTCCAGGATGGTCTATAGCACAGATAGCTTCTTCCTAGGAGATCCCACCATTAGCCCTTTGTACCCAACGTTACTATTATTTCACTCCTGTCGCTGCCGTGCGTTCCCTGCTGGAGAGATGTTGGGTTTTGTGCAGAGGATTGCAGCCGGAGGGTGAGGGGGTTACTTCCACTCCCTGTTTCTAAAATCTCAGCTCCCCAGCTGGGTTGGTAGAAAAGCCTAGGCCCAAGAGTGGGGTAAGGAAACAGTAACAGAGGAATTCCCTGCATCAGCAACTCAGCTCTTCTGTGTTCCTAAGTTGGCGGTTGTTAAGGTTCCACTTATCAGTAGCTATAGCAGTGATTTTCTGGCACCTCCCCAGTCTCCTCCTTCTCCCTTTGGGATCCCCCAGGTCTCAGCTCAGGGTTAGTCAACACTAACGATCTGCTACACACTCTCAAACACGCAGCCGGCAGTGTACAGGCTGAGCTGCAGTTCGGAGGGCCGGAACATGGCCTCCAAGCCTAACAAAACTTGGAACAACGTGCGTCTGCTTCATTCCATCACCGATGGCCTGCAGAAGGAGGGGGACCCTGCTTCCCCCTCTGCTCAGAACACGGCATCTGCTCACAACAAAGAGAGGAAGCAGCAGAGGAGAACAAATAATTCCGTGAGCCCAGACACAGGCGAAGCCCAGGGTACTGGAGACGAACGGCAGGAGGAAACCCCGACCCCCCGAGACCCCAAGAGACAGAGCGTAGGCGAAGAGCGAATGGCTCAGCTCCGAAGCCAGCTGCGAGCCCAGGTGTCCGTCAGGGAGCCACAGGAGAACCCCAGCCCAGGCAGCCGGGTGATGGAGCTAGTAGAGAAATTCATGCACGGGGAGGCGGATGATGGAGGAGCTCTGTCTCCAAACAGCAGCACAGGCCCCGAGGGCACAGCAGACAGTGCCTGTGCAGTGCGTGGGCAGCACAGCGATCCTGCTGGCTACGCCGGGGAGCTCCCTGCAAAGGTGGAGAAGCTGCAGAAGGAGCTGGCGGCACTGAGAGGGGAGGTGACTGCCAGCATCGAGGCCATGAGGAAGGATGTGACTGAGGAGCTGAACAGCCTGCGTGAGACCCTGCAAGCTTACGGTGAGCATCACGCGCCACTGCCCTCAGAACTGAGCCCACTGGGAGAGGAGGACGAGGCCACATTTGGCCAGCTGAAAGGCACTTACCACAGGGCTGGACAGAGAGAAAAGCCGGGGGGGCAGATCCCATCAACCTTGGAGGAGCAGTTCAAGGCTCGCTCCGTGCCCTCCCTCTGCCCACTGCCAGGCCCCACCAGAAACCAAGTCCTGCTCCGAGCCATGACCCTCGTCACAGCCCAAAAAGCCCTGACTGGTAAACTAGGGCCCCGATCCAACTCCGACCCTGTGGAGCCATTGCAGGGGAAAAGCACCTTTCTACCCCCTGCAAACCTGAAACCCGCTGGCAAGAAGCAGCCTAAAAAGATCATAGCACCTCCAACTTCCAGGGGCCACCAGGAGACAGGAAAGTGTGGCCACAAAATGGCCACCAGAATGGTGATACCTCACCCACCATACGACAGCACCATATGACAGCCCACTGAGCAAGCCAGGCATGGGAGAGGACGGTCAATGGGCTTTTGTTCTGCTAACAGAGCAGCCCCCGCCTCCAATCCTATCTGAATGGAGATGTTAGGAGAGGGAACTAGCCAAGCACTGTGTAAAATACTGAGGCACCAGCATCGAATTCGTGGGCTACAGAGATCACTGCAGAGCACGGATCCTGTAGCCGGCACAATCACCAGGAAATGAGCACACCATGGTGCCCTGCAGGGAAGGAGCGCACAGAGCCTGGCCACAGCTGCACTCTCCGCACGGAAGCCTAGGTGTCCTCCAGACGGGTACACTGCAGCCAGCACAGAAATGCTGTCTTTGATTCCTTCCAGGGCTACTCTCCGTGGAGCGGCAGTGAGCAACGACTGGCCATACTGTTGTTCCAAGCCAGAGCAGTGGCTTTTAAGCTCCTTTTTATGGGCAGCCTGATGCATAATCTGTTTAGTCTTTAATTTTTTTAATTAGCACCTGGTTGTTAAAGCGATAGACACTTAAAAAAACCCCAACAACCTTGCAGTAAAGAAAGGCTGATGCTACGACAGGTATTTAATGCTAAGTAACAATATGCCGCATTGCTAGGAGATGTTCCGGGGACAGCACAGAGTTGGTACAGCTGCAAATTGCTAAATTACAACAGTAGCTTTCAGTCTTCTTCTTGGGTGGAGATGCCTGAAAGGTGAGGGCTCCCATGTGTCATTTACGATCTACAGAGCAGACTGCACTATGTAATGCAACCAAAAGGCTGTGTAAATGATGTGTAACTTACCTAGTAACTGCTCAAGGCAGCAGCGGTTGAAGGGGAAATGTTATGCTGAAACGAGAGATGGTAAAGGGAGACGTATAATGCTTAAATCACAATGCTTATGGTTCACTGGGGATGTGCTGTTACCACCAAGTGAAAGGTTTGGGGTGGGGGGCGGGTTGAGATAACCGAACTGGAGGAATATAGAGTACAGGTGGGCTCAGACCAAAACTCTGGAACCTTAACATATGTTTGAAATCCAGGGCAGGATTCAGAGCCGAACGGGTCATCTTTATAGCTGGCCAAACCAAAACCCTAGATTGTCAAACTCAATAATGAGCCAAACCAAAACGGTGCTTAGATACTAAGATGACAGGCACCTGAACAACAGCTAGAAAGACAGATCTGACTACTCCCCAACTTTGGAATGTCTGAAATCCAGATCTGGATTCAAATCTCATGGCCTAGCCCATCCCTAGTATATATTGTTATCTGTATGCATGTGGTGAGGGGGTGGGCAGCTCTGCAGTGCTGCTCATGCATTAATAACCTGCCCAGGGGATAGCTTGATTTAAGAGGTGTTGAGTAAGAACACCATAGAGTTCAAGGTATTTTGGTAGCTACAGCTCAGGCTGCAGATGCACCAAGCACAGAGTTAGATAGGAGCTCAGTAGATTGCTTTATGTCTCTAGTAACATGCCTGAAAATGAAATGGGGGCAAGGACACGTCCATTTCAATTATAGTAGGGGAATCAAACCTTCCTCCTTCCTTAATTCTAAACCACTCCATATGTCCCTTTTGCCCAGACCCTCCAAGGTATGTAAGTGCCCAACTCCCATTGATTCAATGGGAGATAAGCGTCTAAATATCTTTGAGGTTCTGGGCCTTTCGGACCAGCATGTACATCATGCCCTGAAACAATATCACTAAGGGATTTGCATTGGGTGTGATCTGAGCCTACACACAGGCCTTTCTCTGTACTTATAGCGCAAGTTGTGAGTGTAACATACCAACTGAGCTGGGTATTTTCCTCTCATTGCAGACGTCATTTTAAACCTACTCCCCTCTGCTATTTTAATGAAATTCTGGGATGATTTTTTTTAATTACTGGACAAAGGGAGCCCTCATTTGATGCCATTTACAGCTATTGCCCCATAACAGGAGATAAACCCCCGGCTTGCCTCAGCAGCTGAGGGTTACCAGCAGGGATCCTAGTTTTCCATGATAAAAAAAATTTCTCGGATTACAAAAATATAAAAATCTGTTTTTCCGCGATTTAAATGAAATGCTGAACTTTACTGCCCCTAGCCATAATATATATATAGGGTGTCGGTTGAACACAATGTTTTATTGATATACAGTGGAACCCCGTTTATCCAATCTAATTGGGACCAGGACCATATCAGATAATGAAAAATGTGGATAATCTGGAGAATGGGCAAAGGGCAGCGGCCCCCGCAGCAGGCCTCGGGCTGTCAGCCCCGGTTTGGTTAATATGGAGAGCTGGATAATGGAGGCTCTGATAAACAGGGGTCTACTGCAGTTAATATATGGCTTTATTTTTTCCACAAAATGTAAAAAGTAAAGATTCTCTGTAAAAACACAAACTCTGCATTTTTCTGCCTCTTCCCCGGCAAACGGATTTCTGGGATCCCTGGGTATCAGTCCAAGTGCAGGGCAGGGAGAGGCAGCAGCTTCTGGAACATTTCACGTTTTTGTTGGGTCTCTCAGATGCATTAGCACTGGGCAGTGTAGGTGGAGACCAAGCCACCCCACTGGCTTAGTAGAGGGGGCATGGTCATGAGGTCATCATTGGGCAGGACCAATCTATGTCCAACCTAGATCTAAGGCAGCGGTTCTCAAACACCATTGCACCATGACCAGGGGCGGCTCCATGCACCAAGCGCGTGCCTGGGGCGGCAAGCCGCGGGGGGGGGGGCGGCCTGCTGGTCGCTGTGGGGGCGGCAGTCAGGGAGCCTTTGGTGGCGTGCCTGCGAGAGGTCTGCCAGTCCCACGGCTTCGGCAGTGGGTACACCGAAGCCATAGGACCGGCGGACCTCCCACGGGCATGCCGCCGAATCCACGTTACCAGCGGACCTCCCGCAGGCGCGCCACCGAAAGCCACCTGACTGCCTTGCTTGGGGCAGCAAAAAACAGAGCCACCCCTGACCATGAGCCCCTTCTGACAAAAAAAATTACAGCCCAACCCCACAAGGGGTGCCCAAAGCCTGAACCCACCTAAGCCCTGCTGCCCGGGGCAGGGGGGGAGGGGGGCAAAGCCTAAGGTCTTCAACCCTTGGCAGGGGGCCTGTAGCCGGATACCCACTGCCCAGGACTGAGGCGGCTCGGGCTGAGGCGGCTCAGGCTTCAGACCCGGGCCTCGGCATGTCTAACACCAGTCCTGGTGACCCCCTTAAAACAGGGTCGGGACCCACTTTGGGGTCCCTACCCACATTTTGAGAACCGCTGATCTACGGGATCCGGACACCAGCTACTCAAATAGAAAGGCAGGGAAACTGTATTCAAAGCCCTGAGTGACAGAGGCGTGGAGCATCCGCAGCTCCCAGTGCTTTCATTAGGAATAATGGGTACTCGGCATCTCTGACAGCCAGGTGCCCAGTCCCCACTGTCTCTTATAGCTAATGTCTGTGTATGCGCGAAAGATAAATAAACGCTGAGATGCTCAGTAGCGAATCTAAGCAATTTAGAAAAGCTCTATTCAGGCCTGACTAGGGTGACCAGATGTCCCGATTTTATAGGGACAGTCCCGACTTTTGGGTCTTTTTCTTATATAGTCTCCTATTATCCCCCACCACTTGTCCCAATTTTTCACACTTGCTGTCTGGTCACCCTAGGCCTGACCTGTCCAGCCACCCTGCAGGGCGCTGAGCCTGCCAGCTCCAGCAGCCACAGGTGGTGGCTGTTTTTCTACACGCCCGCTGGCACTGTTGTCACGTGCAGATTAGCCTTTCCCTGCTGGGCCTGCTACAGAAACAGGGTTTGACCCAAAGCTCACTGAAATCAGGGGGAGGCTGTTCCAGTGGCTTCAATTCGCTTTGGATCAGGCCCACAGCAAGGAAATCCTGCTGCTGTGCTCTGATTGCAAAACCCTTTCTCTTGAGTCCAGTGAACGTCAGTGTAACTGCTTGAGGAGGACGACCCTACTCAGGCGAAGTAAGGAGGCCAGAATCTGGCCCCCGGGGAATGGCTCTCTTTTCCAGGCGCTGTTCATACATCTACCGTGTGGCATGAGCCAGGGAATTGACAAGTTGTTAAAACGCTGCAGTCCTTGTACAAAGCATTTAATTATTTTTCTCCGTCAGTGTCAATATGTTACTATTACATCGGTGAGCGCATATGAGCAGTGTCTGGTGAATAATTGATCATGGGGGAATTTCTGCCATCCTTGATGGAGCACCTTGTGCAGCCCAGTAAATCAGGCCGGCTGTCTGACATTGGAATCCTGTTGGTTCAAACTCTCTTCATGCTGCACTTCCATTAAGTGAACTAATATTTCTACCCGTTCTCTCGCTCACTGGGCTCTGGATCTAGGATGTGTCAGTAACTTGAAAGTAGATTTTCTAAAATGCAATATCCCTCAGTCTCCCCACTCCATTATTTCCTAAACAAAGCAGTGATATTTGAATCAAAACGCTTACTGCTCCTTTCATTCTCGCTTCCCCTGAGAGGAAGAAATGCAGCCAGACAAAGGAGAACTGGTTGCAGCTTTTTCACTGAAGTCAGGGGGAGGGAGAGGGGGGAGTTGTATGCGCATCACAAAGATCAGAAATTGGACTTTCATTGGGGCACCCAGTTTAAAACCCCAGACCAAGGTTTTCAAAAGTGACCAGTGAATTTGGGCCTCGCCCTCTGCTGGTGTCCAGTTTGAGACCCCATAAAGGGGCCTAACTTCCAGAAAGTGCTCAGCCTGGGAAAATCAGGGCCCTTTGAGGTGTCTCAAGTTAGACACCCAAAATTACTAGTCACTTTTGAAAGGCTTAGGCCCACTGTCCTGCTCAGTTACCTATTAGCCTCCCGTCCCCTTTCTACCCCTTTCCCCGGGGAGGATGGACATTCATACGATTGAATCATACATGTTAGCCATGACTGGATGCAACGTCCACGTAGGTAATGACTTCAATGGGATTCAGATCCGCCCCCTAGAGCGCTGCCACCGTCCTCTGCCAGGTTGAGCAGTGAGAACCCAAATCTGGAACCTGAACCTGATAACAGCAGAGCTGAGCAAATCCAGCAAAAATTGCTCTTTAATGTTCATTCAAATAAAGGTGTTGAATTCTCAGTTACTATATTTATGCTCGTGTGTGTTTTCCCGTTACACTGCTGTTCTGCTGCACACTTTCAATGGCAGACATGCTTGCCGAAAGACACAAGTGTTACATGAATACTAGAGAATATTTCCAGAAAGCAAATTTCTAGCTCAGACTTGGGGCATTTGCACTGGAATCCTAAACCTAAGTGTTAAACTCATCCAATCAGGGTAGAGAAATAATATCATGTGGCCTACACATCCAATCAAAATGAGCCAATGCCCCTTGAATTTTGGATATTTGCAATGAATGACTCAAAAACAATCTATGGACCAGAATTCAATGGTTCAGTCCAAAAACTGAACACCACAAACTGTTTGTGGACACTTTCCAGGAAAAAGGCATGAGTTCTCCAATAGATTAGTCATTGTGGATTGATTGCTCTGCTCCAGTAGAATCCAGACTACCGCATAAAATGCTACCTCTAGGCACCTAGGCTGGGCCTATGCATCTGTGTTGCAGTGATGATTTCAAAGCTGTAACTAACTCTGAAGAGATGCCCTTAACAGCACACACTAGATATTTTTATGGCATCGTTTGTGGCCAGAACTAAATTATAAAATTCAAAATTATAACAAGAAATACTGAAATACAGTCACAGCAATTTTTATGGCAACAATTGCATGAAACTAACCTAGGTTTGGCCCTGATTCAGCAGGGCACAGACGCATATGCATAACTTTAAGCATATGAATAAGTATGAGCTTGATTTAATGGGACTACTTACATGTTTAAAGTTAGGTATGTGCTTCAGTTCCTTGCTGAATCAGGGCCTACAAAATAAAGCTTTATATTTACTACAATAAGCCAGTGGTTCTCAAGCAGGGGTACATGTACCCCTGGGGTACACAGAGGTCTTCCACAGGGTACAGCAACTCATCTAGCTATTTGCCTAGTTTTACAACAGGCTACACAAAAAGCACTAGCGAAGTCAGTATAAACTAAAATTTCATACAGACAATGACTTGTTTATACTGGTCTATGTACTTACATTTCAGTTTGTAGTATAATATTTCTATTCCAATCAATTTTATAATTACATGGTAAAATGAGAAATCCGCAATTTTTCAGCACTAGTGTTCTGTGGCACTTTTGTCTTTTCATGTCTGATTTTGTAAGCAATTAGTTTTAAAGTGAGGTGAAACTTGGGGATACGCAAGACAAATCAGACTCCTGAAAGGGTACAGTAGCTGGAAAGGTTGAGAGCCACGCCCTAATCCATTGCCTGTTGTCTGACGGCTATTTATTTTGAAGTTATTAAATTATAGTTATTGATTTAGCACAGTGCCATAAGTCATATGTCCTACATATGTAGAAGAAGAGTAGTTTGCCTTATAGGCTACTGAAATCAGAGTTCTACTAGAGCATTTATTTACTTTAAATATTATTTCAATTTTTTTTAAATGGGAGAAAAAGAGTAAGTAGAATTTGCTGATGTGCTCATGTCCCAGAAGAGTTTCCTGATGCCCTTTAACAAATACTATTTAAAAAAAAAAAAAAACCTTTTCTTTTACAATAAAAATCCTGTAGTTACGAGCTAATGGCAGAAGACCAGAGAGCCACAAAGCAAAGGCTCCTGGTGCCAGACAAAAGTCTGCGATCACAACGTTCCGTTCCCTTGGACCGAAAGATTTACGATGTGGGTGGAATGGTTTTCACAGATGGACTCTGGGGCGGGCAGTTGCTCAGTGTTCTCTGCCATTATTGACCTGCTGCGTTTCCCTCATTTACTTATGGAAGAGACTCATTCTGTGTTTTAAACAATCCGAACCAAATGTAGGTCCTGTGGGGGTAGAACCAAGCCCATACCCAGAATACGACCTGCAGTTCCCAAAACAAACTGGACATTGGTGCAGACACCTTATAGGTTTAATCCATCTCTGCCCTCACTAACTAAGGCCCTGCTCCTGCAAGATGTCTGTCCCATGCAGAAGAATCCCAGCGCACAGAGTCCTGCAGCACTCAGCGGTTCCCATACACGGAGCCACTTGAAGGAGTAGGGCCTGGGTGTCTCACTGTTCAATAGAGGTAATTGTGACATTCTATACCTCAGGGGAGCTCCCTGTAACCCTCGTATTCCACATCTATATATAATTGTGATATTGCATATAAAGCAGGCCCGTGTGAGGTATCAGGGGAAAGGTTATGATCTGCTGAAAGCCATTGTTCTATCACATCAATGCATACGAAGGTATAAGAATTATGTTGTATAGTTTTCACTAAAATATGCTGTGGGTTTGGGACGCGCCCAGATCCTAGCTCTCTAGAGACCATGACAAGGGAAGAGGTAACCAATGCCCAGGTGGGTACTGAACAGACATCACCAGCCATTGTCCAGCAAGGGAGTTAAAAGTCAAGGACTCACCTGCATGAGGCCAGCCCAGGGGAACTGCTTAACCTTGCCGGGGGACTCAGCAATGCCCCCCAGACATGCCTGGACTTGTGTTCTCCAAGCACATGGACTAAAGGTATAAAAGAGAACACAGGGGCCACCTGCCGGGCCTTTCTCCTTCCCCCACCTATGCTGCAAGCAACAAGGACACTCAGAAGACTGAAGACTCCAAGAGAGGAGACTGGCTCAGGTTTCAAGGGTGAAACCTGTGTACTCTGAACTACAATATCTAGTGGGGTGAGAAAAACTGCTTAATCTAGATGTTGCCCAGTCTGATCAGGTTGAGAGTGTAGATGGCATGCTTACCAAAATAAAATAAAATGTAACTACCTCTGACTTTTTGCCTATCACTTATAATCACTTAAAATCTACCTTTTGTTGTCAATAAATTTGTTTAACTGTTTATCTTTATCAGTGAGTTTGCCTGAAGTGTTTGGTAAGGGTGTTTGCTCAGGTTTACAAAGGCTGGGGTATATCCACTTTCCATCGATGAAGTGGTGAAGCAATTAATACATTTGCACTGCTCGTCTTTATATTCCTGAGGTACAAGGCTGGGAGCTGTGGGGATTTGGCTGGTGCCTTTATTTGTGTGATTCATGAGTGGCTCTGGGAGCATTCCATGCAATCTAGCTGGGTGTGGAGCTCCACATACGGTTGTGCTGATAACAGCACCTGGAGGGGCTTGCTGCTTGTCACTAGCAAAGCATTGTGAGAGACAGCCCAGGTTGGGGAGTTAAGGGGGCACAGCGGTCCCACAGTCCCAGGCTGCACCCCAGGGATCCCATCACAGTAATCACTAAGAAGAACTTCCTGGAACGTTGTAGACAATAGTGAATTTCTCCCGCTGTCGCACAATGACTGCTCTTTGAAATGTCACAGCACTCTCATTAAATGTAATCTGTCTATGTTTTTCCTAAGACAGCTGACACCTTCAGTGACAAAGGCAGGTGGGGGTGCTCAGAAAAACTTCCTTGGCTATGGCATTTTTATAATTCTCAGTAAACTTCATGTATGTCACAGGAATGTTCAGATACATTTTATCAGTCTTTGCACACGTGAAAATGTGGGGGGAGAACACCTACTGCAAAATATTCCACTATCAACCAAATACAGGGCTCTGTCCTTGGTCCCCTTCTCTTATGGCTCTGGGCTTATTTCTGGGTAATTTCATCCTCAAACACACATTAAACTGCCATCTGTATGCTGAAGACTTATGGATCGACCTCTCTACTCCAGACCTGTCACCTCCTGTCCAAACTAAAATCTTGGCCGGTCTCTGACATCTCCAGCCATCAACTCAAGCTCGATATGGCTAAATAGAACTCTCCATCTCCCTCCTCTTCCAAGTCCACCCTGCTACCTCCTTTCTGAATTGCTAAAGACAACACCACCATCCTGCTTCTCACTCAGGCCTGTAACCTGGGTGTCATCTTCGACTTGGACCTCTCTCTAGGTCCAGGCTATGTCCAAACCTTGCTGATTCTTTCTGAACAACATTTATAAGATACAGCCTTTCTTATCCATCCAGACAGTCAAAATTCTCATCCAAGCTCTCATCTCACATCTCAACTCCTGCAACGTTCTTCTCTCTGCCCTTGACAAATACAATCTTGTCTTCAAAACAGCACAGGAAAGATCATTTTCATAGCCCGTCACTGATTGTGCCATCCCTTTCTTTGCATCCCTCCCCGGGCTCTCCCTTCTCTAGCACATGAAACATAAGTTACTTGGCTTCCCCCCTACTTTCAAGCCCTTCCTCGTCCCCACCCTCCCCACAACAGCTTTCATTCCTTGCAAGATGTCCCTCACCTCCGATCGGCCCCTGATGCCATCCTCGATTAGCTACTTGTTACGTTTTCAAACAAGCACCTTTGTGCTTTCTCCCACGCTTCTCCTCACAGTTGGAAGGGGCTCCCCATAAACATCCACAAAGCTGCCTCATTATCTTCCATCAACTCCTTCTGCAAAACTCTCCTTTGCCGGGATGCCTACAAAAAACTTGAGAAGCGTTAAGCCACTAGTGTTCAGCGACCACTGCCTATCACGAATATTGTCTCATCATTTCCACGTACCCCCACGTCTATTTGTCTGTCTGTCTTACGCTTAGATCAAGGAGTAAGCAGCCATGGCCAAATGAATTCCTATCTTCCCCTACTTTTACCAAAGTTCTGCCTAGGGGAGGGGATCTTTGAAGGGGCAGCCCTCTTTCTCTTCTGCATAATCTGCTTTTTAACCAATGTATAACCAGTGGTCCCCATTTTGAAAGTTGGGCAACTAAAGTTAGGTGCAGAAATCCATATTTAAGCCCCTCACGAAGGGGTCTGATTTTCAGAAGGACCCGGCAGCTGCTACTGAAGTCCCTGGTGCCGTGGGTGCTCAGCACCAATGAAAAATCAAGCAATTTATTACGTGTCTTAATCTGGATGTAGCTGCCTAACTTTAGTCATCCAGTTTAGGAAATCTTGCCCTTTTGATTGTTAATATGTTGCACTTCTCTAGCACCTTCCCTTGGAAGATCTCCAAGCGCTGCATGTATATTCGTTACTTAACCCCACACGGCACCGTTGTGACTTTTTTGCAGCTAATGGTTGAGCGTCCACTAAGCTCGGACGAGACCTCTAGACTCAATCTGGGACCTAAGCCAGGTTTGGACCTCAGACTTTAAAATGCAAAGAAAGGAAGCTTACCTGGGCTGGACCTACCAGCCTCAGCCCTAGAGGTCTCTAATTCATGCAATCAAGCTCGGAAGCATCTCTCTGAAAACGGGCATTTTTAGAGCCGACTGCTGCCCCTCCATAAATAACGGAGCTCTCTGAACGGGGAAAACCAACGATGGGCAGGGAGTGAAAGAGAAAGCCCTTCCCCGGGGAAAAGGCTCAATTGAAAGGCCTGTGTGGATGCAGGGGACTGGGTTATAGGCACTAAAATTGACTGACCTTTTCCAGAGCTAACTTTAGACTCCATTCATTTTTCTCCGGTTCTAAATTTAAACCTGCAATTACTGAGAATAAAAGGAAAAGTTCAGGCTCCTGAGATCAGGTTCGCTCTTTGCAAAAGAGCCAGGTACCTCAGCCCTCTGCGTGTTAACCCCAGAAGGGCAGGCGATTTTTATCTCAATAGTTTTTCCTGCTCTAAACATCTCTGACATTTCCATTATGGGGAATGCACAGGAAAGGGGCTATTAGAGAGACCCAGGGATGCAGATAATCTTATGTTTATTAGCTGGGGATTTAGTTGCCCAAATCCCATTGAAAGTCAGTGGGCTCCCTTAGGCTGCTAGGGAAATCCCAGCCATTGTACCTGTCACTCTGAAGGATCCCCCAAACATGTTTGCAAATCTGACATACGAACTATACTCCGGGTTTCTTTCACTACTAAAATCTGGGATGAAAGCAGCAGCTGCTACGGCATGACAGTGCTAGTTAGGACAGGAAATTAAAAAATAAACAGAATTTCTATTCATTCCTTCCCGCCCATTCTTTCCTCTCTTAGAAGATGATCTGAGTTATTATTTCCAGAATTCAGGAAGGGACAAGACTAAAGTCTGAAATTTCAGCACATAAATGATGAACATCCCAATCCCCCCCCCCCCCCGCCATGGCACCCCCAGTCCCTGTCCTCAGCAATGAAGGGCGGCGGGGAACAGAAGAGCAGGTCTGGCAGGTACACGTTCATTGCATTTCAGTCATTTTAGCCTTAACAGTTTCCTCTAGCAGGCGACCAACTGCGTTCCCCTGCCAGACCAGAGGATTCACCACGTGGAGATGTCGCTCTTGACAGAAATAAAACACAAGGTGAAGGCTGGTACGGCGAATTTGTGTTATGCTCTCGGCAGTGCCTTAAGAGGAGACTGAAAGGCTGGATTCCCCTCTCACTGACAAGTGTGAATCAGGAGTGACTCCAATTAAGTCAATAGATTTGGTGTAAACAAGAGGAGGAATCGGGCCCTTCAACTCAAAGTCCCATGCCTCATCACCCGCAGGAAACACTTAGCCCATGAGGAACACCCTGCAGGAGTGTCCAGAAGCTACAAACCATCCGTGAATGGTGTCCCCCGTGCTTCCTCCCTGATGTGTGGGTCTACACCTGGACTCAGCTGCTTGCAGTTCCATGTCTCCGACGAGAGAATACTCAAGTACCATGTAACCCTCTGGCCTGTGCTTTGAAATGCAGGCTAAAAAATCCAGCCCTGTTTATGGCAAGACTGGGGGATGACAAATTCCTAGTGCTCTAGGTGCCAGGGGCCTAGATAAGGCCACCAAGCCTTCCAGGAAGGGAACCTGAATTTTCATGGGGAAAAAGCAAAACAAAAACAAAAAAACATTTTGATAAAAATAAAAATCTTCCAGGCTTTTTTATCCATCAAAGTAAGGGGTGGGGGAGGGGGAGGCCCAAGCCCCTCTTCATTTGAAAGGTGCTAAAGGGTGAGTCTTTGATCCAAAGATTATCCCAGGCCCACATAAAGTTAACGGATGTGCCATGCACTCTTACAGACTCAAAGGAGAAGGGCAATTAAGCCTGTTTATGTAGAAGAGACACCTATAAAAAATGGAGGGACTGCCCAAGGCACATGGCAGGACAGAGCTAAACCATGTGGACTGAGGGGTTTCCCTGGTTGCAAACCCAGAGAATAGAATGTTGGTTTTGCTACCTGAGCATGGTAGAGGCGGGAAGCCTGGAGAAGCAATTCTGAGCCTGACCCTGGGCAGAGACAGAGCTTCTTGAGCACAGAGGTCACTGTGGGGAGGGCGGAGGGGGAGAGCAGACTTGGGGATTTCCGAGCAAGAATTTCTGCTACTGTTTGTTTCTACTGTGTTCAGGGGGAAAGGACTTTGTGCACATTTTTGGTCACTAAACAAGATCATGCCCAAGAATAAACCTGACTCATATAATTGATTTCGCCTCCTAACGGAAACATCCCCTGCAAGACCTCGAACATTGACTATCCACAAGAGCCAAATGGGGCAACCCCCCTGTGCAGGATGCCGCGGAGACGCACAAAGTATCAAATGGAAACCAACAAAAAGCCAGGTGATTCTGACCAGAGAAGTAAGAACTCTAGATTTATTACAATTGCATTCTGACATCAGTTAAAAATTTCTTCTCATTCAGGGAAAGCACTGTGTGTGTCATATCATCAGTCACTCCAGTATAGCGCAGCTGGCAAAACCAAAGGGGTCACATTTGTCAATATGCCAGTACTGGATGTGAGGCTCCAGTCCTGCAACGCCAGTGCTTAACTTTAAGCAGGTGAGGAATGGGAGAGCTCAATGAGAGTTCTCATGTGCTTAAAGTTACGTGAAAGTCTTGGCAGAATCAAGGTCTTAGTTATTTTTTAAACTAGCAATGAACATTTCTTTTCCTTTGATCCCTCACCATTGGCTCTTAAGCAATGTAGGCAGTCATGGGATAAGAGAGAAGTTCCTCATGGATCAGGAACTGGTTAAAAGATAGGAAACAAAGGGTAGGAATAAACTGTCAGTTTTCACAGTGGAGAAAGGTAAATAGCAGGGTCCCCCCAAAAATCTGTGCCGGGACCTGTGCTGTTCAACATATTCATAAATGATCTGGAAAAAGAGGTAAACGGTGACGTGGCAAAGTTTGCAGACAATACAAAAATATTCAAGATAGTTAAGCCCAAAGCAGACTGTGACGAGCTGTAAAAGGACTCTCACAAAACCCAGTGACTTGGCAACAAAATGGCAGATGACATTCAATGTTGAGAAATGCAAAGTAATGCACATCGGAAAACAGAATCCCAACTATACATACAAAACAATGGGGTGTAAATTAGCTGTTACCCCTCAAGAAAGATCTTGGAGTCATCGTAGATCGTTCTCTGACCATATTTGCTCAATGGACAGCAGCAGTCAAAAAAAATCTAACAGAATGTTAGGAATCATTAGGAAAGGGCTAGATAATAACACAGAAAATATCATAATGCCACTTTATAAATCCATGGTATGCCCATACCTGGAATACTGCATGCAGATCTGGTCACCCATCTCCACAATGATTTATTAGAATTGGAAAAGGTACAGATAATGGTAACAAAAATAATCAGGGGCATGGAACAGCTTCCATATGAGGAGGTATAAAAAGACTGGGACTGTTCAGCTTAGAAAAGAGACAACTAAGGTGGGATATGCTAGAGATCTATAAACTCATGACTGGCGTGGAGAAAGTGAATAAGAAATTGTTATTTACCCCTTCACAACACAAGAACCAGCGGTCACCCAATCAAATTAATAGGCAGCTGGTTTAAAACAAACATTAGGAAGTTGTTCTTCACACAACGCAGTCTACCTGTGAAATTCATTGCCAGGGAATGTTGTGAAGGCCAAAAGGATCACTGGGCTCAAAAAAGAATTAGAGACTTTCACGGAGAATAGGTCCATCAATGGTTATAAGCCAAGATGGTCAGGGATGCAACCCCCGGCTCTGCCTCTCCCTAAGCCTCTGACTACCAGAGCCTGGGATGACGGGATGGATCACGCGAGAATTGCATGTTCTGTTCATTCCCTCTGAGGCACCTGGCATTGGCCACTGTCAGAAGACAGGATACTGGGCTAGATGGACCTTTGGTCTGGACCAGTATGGCCGTTCTTATGTACCCCTCGCCAATCTGCTTTCATTTCATTCGTCGTTTTCAGTCCTGTGGCTAGAAAATGATCACAGTGTGGAATCACGGATATGAAGACATCATAAAATAATCACGAATCATTCATGACAAAGAAGGGAGGGAGTCGGGGGAGGGGCCTTTAGGAGGGGCCTGAGAAGTGGCCAATCTGGAGAGCCAAGAGCAGAGGAAGGAGCGGGAGGCTGACGCTGGGCATGGCACTGCGGCTGATTGTGGCATCTCTGGACGCAGAGACTTTTCGGTTCTTGAGAGGCTGTGGTGGTCGAAAGTTGTTGGTCATTTTCACTAGAGAGGTGCCGGTGCCATTGGCCGGGAAGTGAACTGTGTTGACAAATGCGTTCAGCTGCAGATGTAAGAGACAGAGAGATTTCAAGCCACTTCATTATGTTCAGTCAAAATACTTTTCAGGCCCCTGATTCAGCAAAGATTTTAAGCACATGCTCATCTTTAAATACACGTTTAAGTACTTTCTTGAACAGGGATGGACTTAAACACATGGTTCAGGTTAAGCACATGCTTAACTGCTTTGCTAAAGTGGGGCCTAGGCAGACATCAAAATCCATCCCCATGCTTCCCTGTGACTCAGGGTTGCTCACTCTTGGACAAGGCTCCTGATACTTGGCATTTTTCTTAAAGACCCAGCTCCTGGAGTCAAGTGATCCCACGAGAATCTCGGCTTCCAGTAAAGTTAAAAAAAAAAAAAAAAAAAGTTTAATCTAGTTCTCACACCTGTGGAGAAACCCTTGAAAACAGGACTTGAGTGCACCCAGCAGCTTAGAAACCAGCAGGTCAAACACAATGAACCTCAGATCATAATTTTTGTAAAATCTCATGATTTTTAAGCCAATCTCATTATTTTTGAGGCCCAACGGATGGCTTTGCAACGCACATGGCTGGCCAGGTGGCACCTGCCTCAGGGAAGCTGGGTTTGCAGAGCAGCTCCGAGCCAGGAAAAGAGGACTTTCCACCAGTCTGCCTGTTCCTCTTGGAATCAGGAAAGGGAACCAGCATGTTATCTTGGGACACCGCTGCCCATACGGCCTTTGCCCAGTGGTCCTACGAGGGAACATGCCAGTGCAGCAGAGCAGTGCACCTGGAGCACAACTGACTGAGCTATTTGTTCTGAACAACCTTTGTGGCAAACGTAGCTCACTTTTGGGAATTGCCAGCAACTGATCCCCAATTTATTCAGCAGGGTTTTGGTGGGGAGGTTGCCAGGATGTTTCTGGAGAGTCTGGGAGTGGAGAGCAGCTTTTCTGTTGCTTTGATTTACTGTCTGGCTTAGTTAATTTGTTCCTGTTCCTGGTTGCGGATTGCCGCTGGCAGGCAACGTGCGCTATCCATATGTGATTTTTTAATGTTGCCTAGTGGTCATGATTGATTAAATTGCTAGAAAACTAGTTAGTTATCAGGGCCCTAGAGCTTCTTGTGCAAGTGATTTATTATTGTTTCAATCTAAGAAATAAAACGAGAAGTGGCTACATAAGGCACATGATATTGCTGCAGTCATCCAATCAAGGAGAAGAAACAACTGTATTCACTTTCCGGCACAAAACAGTGAAAATGACCTGGGGCCTCCAGAGCTCGAAGCATGAACTAAACAACTGAGGGTATGTCTACACTACTAGACACGATAAATCGACCCCCGAGCGCTCTCCCATTGACTCCTGTACTCCAGCACCGCGAGAGGCGCCGGCAGAGTCGACGGGGGAGCGGCAGCAGTCGACTCACCGTACTGAAGACACCGCGGTGAGTAGGCCTAAGTATGTCAACTTCAGCTACGTTATTCACGTAGCTGAAGTCACATAACTTAGATCGACCCCCCTAGTGTAGACCACGCCTGAGAGCTGTAACAGGCTGCCATCTTCTGTGGACACAACCCGACAGTGTACCTGACAATTTGGTACACTGGCAACTGCCCAATACTCACTGAAGAGCAAATAATATTACACTACTAATCACAGCAGCAGGAACTCCATGCTCTTATTTTCAAAGATAATAAGAGTGCGAACGCTGGGGGGGAGGGGGGTGTGACTCCCCACTGTTTGCCCAGCTCTGACACAGAATAGTGCAGAGTACCGTCCCCAGGAGGAGATGCACCAGGTGAGAACTGCAAAGCCCGTGTTGTTTGGATGCTATTTCCCTTGGGAGCACATGTACTTGAAATTGCTATTTGTGCCCATCTGGAATGGGTTTCAAGTCCAGCACCTGCAGCAGATGGTCCTGTGTGGTATTTCAGTGGGCACGGATGGTAAGAGGAGACAAATTGAGCAGTATCTCTGCTCCCTGAACTGCTGCCCACAAGCTGGGATTGGGAAGGACCTCTGCATACTGAAGACCCTCTGCTGGATTCACCAGAGCAGTAGTTACAACAGAACTGTGATGCACTTTTACCTGAGACTGGCTGATAGGGATGGGCTCCTCAAACAGCGTCCAGACGACAACCTCCGCGCAATCCGGGGTGGTCAAGGAGCCCTGATAGCGGTAGTACTTGGACAGCTTGGCCATGCTGGGAAGAAGGTTGTTCAAGCAAAATGTGGATGCTAAATCCACAAAATCCCCTTTAGAGAGAGAGAGAGAATGAAAAGCCATCATCATAAAAGCCCATCCGGGGGATGGATGGCTTGGAAGAGCTGACGTTTCTAAAGCTACAGCGGGCACCATTCAACCCTGCCTCACACCTTGCATCCTTTGCCACCACAGATGCTGCTAGACCGCCAGGTGCAACAGCAGCATCTTGGCTCTGCTTGGCAGACCCTGTGGAGGCTGCCCTCACTGCACCTCCACAAGTCAGTCTACAGGTTACAGTGTGAGCACGGGCAGAAGGGCATCAGGCATGGCTCCTCCCCAGCACAGAATGAGAACCCAACACGGCATCAGCGGGTCATTGGCTCAGACAGCCCGAAACTGGCCCTGGGTTCCAGACTTTCCACACCAGGCATGGACCCCAGGAAGCTCAGTGCCACCGATTCTTAAAAGGGGCTGTTCACAGCAGAGCATCCTTGAATTAGACAATAGGCAGGCCATATAGATTGATGGCAGGAACACACCTGTGCCCACGTTGTGTTAACCCACTGGGAACAACTCAGTTACACTGTGGCATGGAAATGAGTCAAGGGGTCCTTGAAACCAATGACTGGTGCCCCTGCCTATCCCCTTCCCTCCTGCTTCCGGGTTCCTCTCCTCCTCTATTCTGCCTGCCCTGGAGTGGAGATGACAGAGGAGCGGGAGGACTCACCTTGATGGGAAATGTTCTTCAGGCCAGCTACAATCGTGTTGTAATTGGAGTTATCAGCATCCGACACCTGCCAAGCATTACAGGGGGAGAATGAACGACCAGCCCAGGGCAGATCTCAAGGATTCTATTTACCAGGGGAGTCCAAATGGTTCCAGACAAAAACTGGGTCCCCCGGAACCCGGGTGCGTTTGCAGCTCTTGTGGACAGCGATGAGTGTCTGGACACCTATGCTTGTGCTGTGCTTCCCCACCTTGGACAATGATGGAGATTTTTATTTCGACAGCACCTGCTAATCTCAAATGATCCAAAGTGCTTACAAACTAACGTGTGAACTATAAAGTTGGCTCACGTCCACCTTCACTGAAACTCAGCCACCTGCAAGGTTTGTGCAATCATTGCTCAGCGACACGCAGCGACTCTACCCAGCAGTGAATAACTGTGTCCTACAGACGCTGCAGGAGTTCTCAGAAGACTGAGGTCAATACCAAGAGGGAATTGGGCCCCGGCACTGGAGTTACCACCCACCTCTTATGAAACATGCCGGAGGATCTTTAGTGACATTTCCCACATGAGGATGCTTTGAAACTTCCTTTACACGCCTATTGGAGATTTCACTGCTGCTCCCTAAGCCATGCCCACAGCGAGCTGCTATTCTGCAAGGGGAAGCAGTACAATAGAAAGCCGGGATGTCAACTGCAGTTCTTAAACAGTAGTTTAATGCTGTCTGCTCAAGCTGTCAGTCAAAACTGCCCTTTCTCTGCCCTGATCTACAGCGGAATGGGGGTGGGGGCGTATTTTTAAATCTCCAAGATTCGGTATGTTTTTGAGTGACAGCTTAATGGGGGAACACTCCAGCAGCCATGTATTGCAGACAAAACTGCAGCCCACGGCTATGATGGGATAAGGATCCCATTCTGATCACAAGACAAAACCAATCTCAGGTTGCTAGATCATAAGCTCCTCTGTGGGGCGGGCGAGATCACTGAACCAGACAACCTCCTGATTACAATCCTATCCCAGCAAACAGCAAAGTAGGTGACTAGGGAGGCCCCCAGGAGACTTGAAGCTCCCACCCGGTGTGCTGCCTGGATAGCTGGTGGGTTAAGCGTCTTTGTGAGACGCGATGCTGGTTTTCACCTCACCGGTACACAACTGAGTCATAGCTACCAGCAAAGAGGCAGAGAGAGAGCAGCAGGGGACCAAAACACTTCTCTTTTTTGGGCTGAGAACGAAGCCAAGAAGGCTGAGAGAAAGCGTGGTCTCCTGGTTATAGCAGAGGACTGCAAGTCAAAAGCCGTGGGTTCGATTTCTATACTGCTACCTCTGATTCACAAGGTGACCTTGGGCAAATCACATTGCTACTCAGGGCCTCGGTTTCCCTGCCTATAAACAAGGAATAATAATCCCCCTTCATCTCTAGTGTTTCAAAGCACTTTGAGGTCCATGGACAGAAAGCACTATAGAAACGCAAGGTTTATTATTATTATTAACAAGATTTTTTTCCATGCTTTGCGTTCTCCCCGTGGAGAGAACAGAGGCAGCTTTCTAAGTGCAGTCACCGTACGTAAACATTTGCACTCCTTTCCTCTTCCCTTATGTCTCACACACACTCCTAGCTTCAGAGAAATGGCGCTGCACTGATATAAACCACACAGGTTCACTCCCACGTCAGTTAATTGAAGTTTTCCCAGAACCCTTAAGCCATTGCGTGCGACTTTCTTTCATAAGCAGCATAATGGGCAGTCAGGAAAGCTATTTTCAATGGTGTTGGCAGGCATCTGGAGCCCCAGCTGCTAACACCATTGTCGGAAGGGGGGTATCATGTAACTGATTGAAACAAGTCTGATTCAGCCCTCACCATTCACCTGTACTTTGGAGAGCTGGTTACAATGCGACCCGGACTCCAACCATGCTGGCTTTGCACAGTTCATATCCAGGGGAGCAGGGGAAGAGAGCACTGCCCCAGCTGCAACAATGGTCTCTCAAACCTATAAACTCCCAGCTGACCTCCCACTACCTATCTGCTTAACCTTTCAATAGTATTCTTTAAGGTTTATAAAATGTTTTGGACAGAGAGAGCAATCTGACTGGCTGATGATCTCTGTTACGGCACATGTGGTAATGTAGAAGGTTTTGTCTTCTGTGCATTGCACCTTTACATTTCTAAAAATCTACTGGGCTCCATTAGCCGCAGAAGAGACACCCACACTGTGCTCTCTCCTGGAGACTTTAGTTTTGTTCTTTCTTGTTTTATTGCTGCTTCTTAATCACAAATCAGAAGTAATTTAGACTATAAGTGTGTCGTTACTCGGTGTATGGAAAACGTAACTTACGTAATTAATGGACCAAAACCTGCAATGATCAAAACTCAGATACAGAAATGCACCTGCAGCGTTCAAGTGCTTTACTGAGTCTGGAACGTTACTTGCAATCCAGAAAAGGCTAAGTGTGTGCTAAAGCCTATTCTTTCTAGAAGGAAATGATCAATAGGGTCCATCTAACACCATGACCCTCTTTATGCATTCCAGGTCGTTTTTCACTCTTGGGCACGTCAAACTGCAGCAAAAAGCACATGGTTCTTAGGAGCTGCAATGACAGCCAGAAGGTGAATGTTTTCAGAAATGGAAATGTGTGACTTTCCGCACGCTAAGTGGCCTGGCGCTGGAATGAGCAATGGGGCAGCTCTCGGGACGGAACAGCCTTTGAACGAAATGAGAACTTGGCTACATTCTAGGCAGCTCCCGACAGCAGGGTGAACCAGGCTGTGTTAAAATACACATTTGTCCATTTGCTTTACAAAAACAGGGAACCCCCATGACCGCCTCAAGATGCCACATTCGGTTTAGCGGCAGTTCAACTCAGTGGTGATTTCTACTCTGTCCAGAGGGTTTGCGTTCTTGGGTTATTCTTCCGTTGGGATGAATTTCAAACCTTTCCCTGCTGCATTCCATCGGATGCACCGGGCACAGAGGCTGCATTTTGCCCTGTTCCCCAGCACTCGATGCAGCAGTTACATGGTAAATTAAAATCTCAAATCAGAGATTAAACCAATAGTTACCGCGAGGGTACAGTGAACACAGTGACTTTGAAGCGAGCCACAGACGTGTTTCTCAGGCCTGGCAACACACAGCCTGCGAACTGAGGATTCGCAGCACACCTGAGCTGTGGCAATCAGAGCCCAGGGCACCGCGGCTGTGCTGCGGGAATGTTTCCATCCACATTGGAGGCAAAGTGCCATTTCTGGTGCTGGTTAAAGGGGCTGACTTGGCAGCGTCAAGGGTCTTTAGACCCAGAGTGGGTACTCTCCGGGCAATGTCCCGCCTGCGTGCCCCAGCCTGAGGGTCTCTCTCTAGATTGATGCCATGGTGCCATGTGCCAGTTCAACACAATCAAGGGGATTTTTGTTTATTAAAGGGCCTAGCACGCAGGCTACTCTGTGCCACCTCCTCAGGGTCACTTGGAGGAATCTGGCCGTGAACGTGCAAGCCAGGGGCAGGATGTTTTTGACATACCTTGTACAAGAAGCCCAGGACAGCCAGCCCATTCGGATGCCCTTTGGCCTCGTTGAAAGTTTTGTACTTGGTGTTCATGTGAACAAGGTGCAGCTAAAGAGGAAGAGACATAGAAGGAGGATGAGACCTGTTCCAGGCCATTGTGGTATTTCATAGGTGCCAACTTTCTCCAGTGCCGGTGGGTGCTCGCGCCACCTCCGCCCTGGCCCCGCCCCCATTCCAACCCCTTCCCCAAAGTCCCTGCTGCAACTCAGCTCCCCCCCCCCCGCCCCTATTGGATCCCTTCTGCAAATCCCCGCCCCAGCCCTGCCTCTTCCCCCAGCGCGCCACGTTCCCTCTCCTCCCCCCTCCCTCCCTGCCCCGCAAAACAGCTGTTTCGCGGTGCAAGCACTGGTAGGGAGGGGGGAGAAGCAGGATGCAGCGGCGCGCTTGTGGAGGAGGCAGAGGCGAGCTGGAGCAGGGGGCAGGGCCACAGGAGCTGCCGGCACTAATTTTTCTCCGTGGGTGCTCTAGCGCCGGGGTACTTTGTTTTAAGGCTCTAGCCCCTTTGGTGTTTTAAGGCTGCATTAAAATTTCATTCATTTTTTCATTGAAGTTTTCCAGGGGGACAGGGGAGGATATTTTCCAACCAGCTCTGCCAAACACAAAATCCAGAGAGATGTGGGTTCACCAGAGGTTTGCTGAACCTAAGATATACACATTTATCTGGGGTCTTGTGCACAGTCTGAATCATTATCTTTGTCAGCAACAGGTGGAGTTCTCAGCAATATGCAACTATGAACTACAACTCCCATGAGGCATGACCACCTCTCCCCACTTACCTCCATGGGGAACTGGTGTCCGTCAATGGTGTGCTCCGAGCCGTTCCCCTTGAGGTTCCCCCAGTGGAAATGAAACTGCAGGGCTCGGTACTTCTCATGAAGCACCCCAATAGTGATATTGATATGTTCGCTCACAGACACGCCTTCCAGTCTCATCACCACTGTAAACGGACCAGGGCGAAGTTACAGAGGGGAAACACATGGCTGCAATCCCACCAGCCTCACCCAGGACAGCGGCGACCTCTCATGTACACAAAGCAGATGGGGTAGGGGTGGCTGGGAGCGTGGGAGTGAATGCATGTGAATGGAGGAGCACATAAAAGAGTCCAATCAGCCAGCTCACCCCTCTGTAATTTCCATGCAGCTGGGCAAACCTCAAGGCCATTCTTCTCGGGCACAATGCATTCTCAGGTTAATAACAGAGCCAGATGCAAGACTGTGAGCTGCTCTGGGCAGGGATCATGTTCTGTGTTTGTCCACCCCCTAGCACGCACCATGGGGTCCTGGGCCATGCCAGGGCTCCCAGGTGCTACCACAGTAGAAATAATAAATACATCATACTGACGGGAATCCTGCGGCGAGTCAAGCCCTGGATCAGAGAGTTTGAGGGGCCAAGGAAGGAGGGAGAGGGGGAGTCTGGCACAAATACCCACCCGTGTGCCCGTTGTTCATGAGCCTCCACTTGCCCGGCGGGGCGTGGTCATAACCCTCAAAGAGGACATCTCCTAGGTTCCTGTCCCTCTGCACTTTACGCCTGTCAATGTTAATGGGCGACTGGTTATCTCCTCCACAGCCCGCTGCCAGATCCTTCCAGTACCTGGGGCCTGGAGAGAGAGAGAGAGTGGGGGGAAGGGAAGTGGGTAAAACATGGGCCACATGGGGACAACCTACTGTGAAGTGAAGGGTCCTGGTGTCGTCCCATGAGGACGCCAGGGAGAGCAGCTTCTTGGGGCATATGTTAAAATGGAGCTGGGTTTGCCAAGGGCTCCTGGCTTTCCTGCTTTCAACGAGCAAGTGCTGGTAAATGCAGCACGTCCGCCCGCGAGTGCTCTCTGGCCGCAAAGGACACAGCGCACGCCAGCGCTTTCATTAGCCTCTCCCTCCATGGCCCCCCGCCCCACCCCACGAGAGACGGCCGCTCGCTTAGCCGACCTTCATGAATAGTAATGAGACAGGTCTTAGTCAAGCCTCATTCATAATTCAGCAGGATTTCCTCGCTGGGCCAGGGCCTATATTTAGCCTGACAGGCGGCCCCTATTCTCTGAGCTAGAGTTACAGACCCTGAAGAGCAGGCTGCTTCCACTAGTAGCTTCCTCGCTGGGTTTGGTTTCTTCTTCCCCCCGCTCCTCCCACGTCTCCCCTGGAGAGGTTCTTCGCACCCAGCCGCACCCCTCTCAGCCCCACCCCTTCGCCCTGCTTCGGCCGTCTTTCCTCGCCACACACAGCCCCCTCAGACACCGAGGCCTCCTCACCCTGTCTGGTCAGGGCTGTTCTCATGGGTCTGTGCACTAGCAACCATTTGGGTTCTCCACAGCTACCATGATGGTCACCTGTAAGCCTGAGGCCTTCGCACCAAGGCAGCGCAAACTCTTGCCCTACACCTCTGATAAGCCGTCCCATAAGGCCACGAACACAAACGCGTCACTGGGCTACCGCAGTCGGCACCGCCTCGGCGATGGAACGTAGCAATGGAAGGGAACCGGTGCCCAGTGACTGAGGAACCATCACAACACCACCGGTGAGCCCGATGGCAGCAAACGGCTGGCTCTGCTGTCTACAGCTGTAGGCTGCCAGGGAGCTGGGATTGTTTCAGTGGAAACCATGGTGAGTAACACTAATCTGCGAGGTGCGTAACCTTGTAACGAGGAAGGAAGCCAGACAGTCTCCCTGATCGGTAATGTTTTGGCTGCTGAAATCCAGCCGCTGCACTTTAGAATGAGCGGCACAATGGAACATCTGCTTTACTGAAGCGGCCCAGAGGCTGGGAGGAGGAGATACCACAATTAAAGCAGAACACTAAGCCCACACATCAGCAGTCCGCCCACTTGCCACATCAGCTGGAGCCCAGGAACGACGTCACCGAGATTTGGCTGTCTCTGAACTGAAGGGGGAGTCAGGGCCTTACTCCTGTCACTGGACAGTCAGGAAGGCACTTGGACGCCCAGGGGGCAAAGCGGCTGGGTCCTTTCCTTTTGCGCCACACCTGATCAGCGTCAGGCACTGAAACAGCATTCCAGAGGGAGTGGTGCTATTAGCCCCATTTTACAGATGGGAAACAGAGGCCGAAAGCCACTAAGTGACTTGCCCAAAGGCCCACAAGAAATCTGCGGCAGATCAGGGAACTGAATCATGCTCTCCCAAAGCTGGCGCCCAAACCACTGGGCCATATTACCACTCACGCATAGAAGGACTGTGAGGAGCATGACCATATGTCTCAATACACATGTGTTTCATTGATACAACTAAGAGTGATAGGATGGAGGTCTATAAAATCATGAATGGTGTGGAGAAAGTGAATAAGGAAGTGTTATTAAGGTTTTTAAGATCAGGCTTGACAAAGCCCTGGCTGGGATGATTTAGTTGGGGGATTGGTCCTGCTTTGAGCAGGGGCTTGGACTAGATGACCTCCTGAGGTCCATTCCAACCCTGATATTCTATTTACCCCTTCACGTAACACAAAAACCAGGGGTCACCTAATGAAATTAATAGGCAGCAGGTTTAAAACAAACCAAAGGAAGTACTTCTTCACACAATGCCAGTCAACGTTGCGGAACTCATTGCCACAGGATGTTGTGAAGGCCAAAAGGATCACTGGGCTCAAAAAAGAAATAGAGAAGTTCATGGAGGATAAATCCATCAATGGCTATTAGCCAAGATGGTCAGGGATACCTCCCCATGCTCCAGGTGTCCCTAATCCTCTGACTGCCAGCTGCTGAGACTGGACGACAGGGGATGGATCACTCGAGAATTGCCCTATTCTGCTCATTCCCTCTGAAGCACCTATCATTGACCACTGTTGGAAGACTGGATACTGGGCTAGATGGACCATTGGTCTGACCCAGCGTGGCCGTTCTTATAACAACATGTACTAAATGGCAGGCTTCAAAAAAATCACATTAGTCCTTACAGGGCCACATATATGTCAGAAATAAAATACCGCACAGATACACAAATAAGTCCTCAAAGAAGTCACTCTCCTGTATAAGTCCAATACTGGCATATAAAATGTACACTAGTTATATACCATTCCCATGGAAGTTACCCGTTTTGGTTACACTTATATATTAAGACTCCATTTTATAAATAGTTTATAAAGAGTTAATAAATGATTCATAGATGTTATAAGTATGTTACAGACATGAACAGTACGTGTGATAGATGGTTATCAGCACATCATTCAGAGGCATTATAAATGGCTATACGCCATGGTTATAAACAACCTGCTGAACTCTAACAATTGATTAACCAGTCATTTAAACATTTATTAAGCTTTTTAACACTTTATAAACTATTTATAACCGCTCCTTTGATATCAAGTGTGACTGACATTTTAGATGTATAATTATATTTTAGTATGGGTAAAGCAACCAGTTTATTTTCCTGGTGACATAGCAAAGGGCGTATCTGGCCTCTGAAATGTAACCGTCCACCCCACGCAGTGTTTCCCAGGCTCTTCCCAGCGCAGAGCTGGGCGGTGAGCATACACGTCAGACTGCCGGGCTGACGTTTCACATCCCATCTCTGTTTTCTCTTTAGGGTAGCAGGATATTGACTAATGTTGCTGACTTCTGGCCTCTGCTCAGAGCCTGGCACCATTCGCACTGCTCAACAGCCATTTTCTATTTACAAATCAAATCTTGTCCTCAGCAAAAATGGGGAAGCCGAGTGCAAATGGCTCCTTTCCCTCAGCCTGGCCCTGCAGTCCTCTGTACAGGGGGTCCCATTCCAACGCACCCCCCTGCTGTCCAGGGAAGCTCTGACCACACGCATCCACAGCACTCTGAGCATGACACTTAAAACCAAATCCCACGCCTGGGGGAAGTGAAGGACTCCCAACCGAGCGAGCGAGACATGTGACAAATGAACGGGGCCTGGCAGGGCTGCCGTAGCTCTCGACTCAGTGTCGGCTCAGAGCAAAGCGATGCAACAGTTGCTCTGAATTTAATGAGACCCTGAAATCCTTTTGGGCCAGGAGCAAAGAGAGCCATGGAGTTAGGCATGACAAAGAGGAGACAGTCACTGGAAAAAACACATGGTGCTGAGCTTCTCCCGAGAGCCATGTCAGGAGTGAACATGCACAATACTTCGGTGTTGAAGTGACGGGGAAACCTCCTGATCCCAGGGGCCAACACAGGCCTCATCTCCACAGCAATGCAGAATATAGACTCCCCTGCTAACTGCCTCTCAAGCTGTCCCTGAGGTCACTGACCCCAGCTCGGACAGATCTGTTTATTTGATATATTAGCAGGTGGGCAACTTAGGCTTCAATGTGCACCCAAATAATTCACACGTTAGCACCATATGGGTTCACTTCTCCTTCCCTTAGTCGGGTTTCCCACGGTGAATTAGATCACACGTTGTCCCAGTGCTCGCACCGCTGTTCCAGGGCTCTACCTGGCCCAGAATATTTATGCAAAAAATTAAAAAGACCCAAAATGCCTGACTCTGGGCGGATGTATTCTGCTCCTGCACCAGTGCAAAGGCCCTGACTTCAGGGGAGACAGCCCTGATTTAGCCTGGGGGGGAGAGGGAGCTGGATTAGGCTCAATGGGAATAACCACGTAGGTGCTTTGCAAAAAGTAATTTAAAAATCTCTCTGAACTCTAGGGTTGCAAGGGCAGTTTTAGGTACTGCAGCTACCGTGATCTCTGCCCCCCGGGGCCATGCACGCACGTTCACACCCCACGAATGTTCACATACCACGCACGTTCACACTGTCTTCAGACCCGGGCGTGCACACGGACACACTGCCCCAGCACACTTGCCCTCCGCACACACCCCCACTTGAAACAATTTCTGTACTCACCACACTTGGGATCCTGTGAATCGTAGCACCAGGGAACTGCAAGAGAGAGAAGAATTCAGAATACAGGCTGGTAGGAATGGAAAAAGTTGGCGTTAAAATCCACAGGTTTTCGCAGGGGCAAAGAGCTCGTTGCGGTCTCACTTTTCCTGACCCATCATTCTAAGCAGCCATGAAGGGTTTGCAGAAAAACATGCAGTTAGATGCACAGGGCTTGACGTGGGCCTGATTCTACAGGGCCATAGCCTCAAAAGCCCCCAGGTGACTTAGCGGAGTTGCTCCTTAGCAGCCCAGGAATTTAAATGAGACGGATCCACATGGAGCCCTCTTGTGGTCACCCATCAGAATAACAGTCCCCACAAGCAGGAGATACAGAGATACTGCAGCTACCATGATCTCTGCCCCCTGCGCCGAGCGCCAGGCTTCCTGACCTGCCTGTGACTGATGTGTCGGGGGATGGAGGAGATCACAGGAATTACCCAGCACTGTTTTCACAGCAGATTCTTGCCCGGTTTCAGCAAGTTGTCCATTCCTACCTGGGCTGGGCTGTCACTGAAATGTACCCGTGGTCATTTTGGCAACAGGTTATCGTGGTTTTGGTGACATTTTCTCTTTTTTTGCAGACACTGGATTTTGCTAAAACCAGCCGTTTTAGAGGTAAATTTGGACCAATAATTAGCTGAATTATCAAAACCTCTGTCACTAACGCGGTGTGGCCACCCCTTAAATAACGTGACCCTAGCAGTAACATTAGCGTAGTGAATGCGATCAGACCTCCTTCTCACAGCAGTGCCCAGCCAGTATAAAAGCTTGCCACTTACTGAGCACAACAGGTGCTCTCCTTCCGCACCAGCGGTACAGACTAGGGCTGCAGGGTTTGAACCTGCCAACCAGGGCCGGCTCCAGGCACCAGCGCAGCAAGCAGGTGCTTGGGGCAGCCAACGGAGAGGGGCGGCACATCCAGCTCTTCGGCGGCGGGTCCCTCAGACCCTCTCGGAGGGAAGGACCCGCCGCCAAATTGCCGCCAAAGAATGAAGCGGCGGCAGTAGAGCTGCCGCCGAAGTGCCGCCGATCGCGGCTTTTTTATTTTAATTTTTTTCGCCGCTTGGGGTGGCAAAAATGCTGAAGCCGCCCCTGCTGCCAATGGCCAGAACGTGAGTGGTCCCACTGACTTCTAGCGGACTAGTCACTGAAGTGAAACATATGCCCGTTTGCAGGACTGGACCGGTATGTGGCTACAGCTTGTTCTATGAGCACCATATTTTATTGCCGTTATTTCGGTGAATGCCTCAGTGACCTTCTGATTACAAAGGCTTTGGAAATGACCGGTGATGGTAGCCCCCGTTCTCCGGGGCATGGCCGGGCTGCGAGGAGGATTAGCTCCACCCCAAGCTCCATCCCAAGCCCATCCCCCCACCACATTCACACCCGAGTGCCCAAAAGCCAGCATGCAACAACATACCTGCCCCCTTTCTCCTGGGGCCTACAGCAGCGGAGCAGGAAAGTGAAGGGGAAGAGGGTTGAAAATCAGTACATGATACACCTAATCCAGCATCACACCGATGCACTCCATGCAGTTCACATGGAACAGGTCTGTCCTCCAGGTCGTCATTACTATAACTAGCATTGGAGCAGCTACATTGGTAATCTGGGGTTTCATCTTTGTCCAGAAATATTTGCCCAAAGGAAAAACTGATGCTAAACCCATAGAGAAGGGGGATATGTGAAGAACAAACCTACCAAAACCCCTTATTACCGAGCATTTTAAATCTTATTCTTTCTGCATCCAGTACCAGGCCCATAGTACTGGCCTTCTGCTTGCTACCGTTCAGCATCTTCTGTCCGAGACGCGGCACGAGGAAGGACTGAGCTATCCAACAGCAAACACCTCTCATGCTCACGCAGGACATCTCACGCATGCTCATGCAGGTTTTTGGAGCCTCTCGGGGCAGCACCAGAGGGTTCAGTCCAAAAGCACTTTGGGCTGTAGCCTGTCTTCCTTCCACAGGCCTCATTCCATTCACCGCCAGGGGAGTTTTGCCTCAAAACCATTGATGGGCTTGAGCCTTTCTTGTACTTCATGGGACTGCGGATCTCCTCTTCCCTGCAGCGTACAGCAACTGCCCAGGCCCTTCACACACACATATAAGGGAGACACACATTAAACTGAATCTCATTTGTATAGATCACACTCATAGTTCTAGCCTCGCTAGATCCCTGTGTGTTAATTCTCTGTCCTCGCCAGCAATTGCGACGCCACCCAAATATCACCTGTACATTTCAATCATGTGCTTTTCACCCCTTCTTCCAGATGACTGTAGAAGATGCTAATTAAGACTGGATCTACCCTCTATCCCTGCAATACCCACCCTAGAATCGCCTGCCAGGCTGATACGCTGCCATGCATCACTGCTTTGTTTAGAGTGCTGCCACAGGTTTGGATCTGTGTCACTAATCCTGGCCGGTCCGGCTGGAATTAATTATGAGAGCAAGATTTCATGAGACCCTATATCAACATGCTTTAGTGAACGTCAAACACAATAGGCAGTTGTCTGCATGCCTTTCATCCACTGACACCATTGTTCTGCTATCAAAGGAACACACTAGTTCATCGGGCCGGATCTGTTCTTGAATCCATCCTGCTTAGTGCTCATGAACTATGGTTCTCTTCTCTCTAGGTGTTTCATGATTCAGTCCCCGCTTTATAACTGTTGTGCTGTTTTACTAGGAAGATCTGCAGGTTGGCAATTGCCAGGATCACTCCTACTTCATTTTCTCTGTGCTTTTTCTCCAGTCTTCCATCAACTCTCCAGCATCATCCTCGTTGTCAGTTCTGAACACATCCGGGTTTTGTGATGCAGAGTAAGCAATCTGCATACGTTCCAATTAGTCCCCTACTTGTTCTTTAGGGACAGTTCATTTTACATGTCACCCTAAATTAATTATTATCTAGCAATGATCATCATCGCTATTATGACAGTAGTACCTAGGTGTCACACCTGACTTCAGGGCACCGTTGTGAGAGGTGCTGGGAAAACCCATAGTCAGAAACAGTCCCTGCCCTAAAGAGCTCACCATCAAAGTAGACATGACAGACAGAAGGCAGGAGACAAGAACTGAGCTCCTCATCCCTGCTCCAGCCCCTGTACGCCAGGTGAAAGGGATGTGGCAGCATCCAAGGGCTCTACATGCCCTGTTGCTGGCTAATAAAGAATTCTCCCATCCAGACAGGGTGGGAGACAGCCAGAGGGCTGCTTTCAAGGGGAGGAGGAGGACAGACTATGGCAGGGGAAAGAGCGGATGAAGGGGACAGGCTAGGAGGAGAGCTGGGGAGGACACACTGGAGGGGGAAGAATAGGGGGCAACAGCTTCCTGTCCAATTACAATAAACGCCTTCCTGTCTCAGGCATTTCTTCTTCCCACCCCAAAAAGACAGCAACAAGCTCTCATAAAATCCACCCTCTCTTTAGCACTTGTGTTCAATTCCTCATCATCATTTTTACTGGACCAATTTTCCCTTTTATCTTCTGCCTATTAATAATAGATCTAAAGAGACCTTTCTTAGGAGCGGAGATCTTCGCTGCAATCCAGCATTCAATATTAGCTTTTGCTCCTCTAATTATCCCTGTAACCTGCTTTTGTTTATTTTTATAGCTCTCGCAATCCTCTCCCTGAGCAGATTGATTAGATTTTTAACCTCCTTATAATTGCTTGTCCTGTTCTTTACATCTCCACTTAACCAGACAGGCCTTTGTTGCCCTTTTGTGTGTTTACTCTGGATTTAATCAAGATGAAAAATTCAGCAACAGTCCCCTCCCGCCTCGTTTCACATATTTCCACATTCCATTTCCAGACACCCCTTTCTCCTTCCCACAACGCTTCGCACTTCTCAGCCACGGAGAGCAAAGCCCCTTCCGTGGCAGCACAGAGTTTTAATGGACTTGCTCAAGGTCATACAGAAAGTCAGTGGCAGAGATGTGAACAAGGCTCAGGAGGGCTGTTTCCCATGCTGGTGCCATGCCAGCTGGGCCATGGGGTCTCTCTAACTTCCCATTACTGTTGTTATTCGTATATTACAGTTGTCCCCAGAGGCCTCAGTCAGAGCCCCATTGCACAAAGTACTGTGTGTACGCGCACACTAGATTGTGAGTTCTTTGGGGCAGGGACTAAGTACAGAATGAGAGAACAGGTAGCTATAACAGATGGGGCAGCACAAGGTAACAAGGACATGATTAAAGCTCAGTAAGGAGCAGTCACAGCACGCCAGCCTTCAATGATCCAGCAATGATGGACTCACACGACCCTCAAGGTTCTACAACCTACCCCACCCATCACTCATCCATGGCTCGATGGCTAACGAGGTGACCACCTTGGCTGCTGCAGTGAATCGTGTCCCCCCAGGAGAAAGCTCTCTTGCTGAGTTCTCACAATCCGTAACTGATCATTAGAACCTACAGTCCTCGTTTCTAACCCTGGCACTGGGGAATAAACCTTCTGGTCCATTGGCTTGAGGCTCCTACAGCAATAGATAAGTGTCACCCAACCTACCACACTGTCCTTTTCTGATGCCGTGTTAAAGCGAACTGTTTCCTTCCTTTCTCTCTCCATGGCCCTTCGCAGGTTTCGTTAGTCTTCTCTCCGAAAATGAAAGCCACCCGTAGCCACTTTCTCTAGTCCTGGGGTCTTTGTCCCAAAACTACCCATGGAAATTGTGATTCTGTTTCTCACTTTGCCCTGGTTATTGGTAGCTTGGCTGTTTTTCTTACCCCCCTCCCCCTTTAACCTCCCACATACACACACCCAACTGTCTCCAAGGAAATCCACTGGTTATTTATTTGTTCTCTTTTCAGAAACTGCCGAGCTGGCAGGCAGGCAGCATGCAGCCCCGTATTCATCATTTTCTAATTTACTGCAGCTAAACTATCACTCGGTCCCCAGGGCTACAATGGATCCTGCTCCAGCTTCATCACGTTGGCTGATATGTTTCTCTCCAAAGCTCTGGGACGACGCACTGAAACGTCTTGGCACTCAGTCATTCTCCTGCTCCCTGGACCTCTGTCCCCCGAGCCAGAGGTGGGGATGAATTTCAGTTTGGGCGCAAGGAACTGTCCAGGTGGTTTGGGGAAATGTTGATCTCCTGCCTTTGGGACCTCTGCATCTGTCCGTGTGAGCTTTGAGTCTGATCCGTCTCAAAACCAAACATCTGCCAAGCCCTGCTTCCTCCCACCCCTCCCAGACACAGCTGCCCTGGCCCCCAGTGACTTGCCATCTCCTGCCCTCCTCTCACACATACACACAGTGGAGTGGCAGCCTGAGCCATCACCATTAGCTTAGGCCTAGGTGATAAGCGACCTGCATAGCACAGTGAAAGAGGCCATGCTGGCTAGTTGTTAGCACATGGTGCTGGGAGTCAGGACTCCTGCGTTCTACTCCCATCTCTGATGCTGCCTTGCTGTGCAATCACTCAGGGACAAATCTGACCTCAGTTGTCTCCAAAAGCCAAACTCATGAACACAGAGCCAGGTCCCCTGTGGCCCTTCCCTGCTGTGTGCCTCAGTTTGCCCATTTGTCAAGCAAGGATAACAATCCTTCCCTGCCTCCACAGAGGGTTGTGAGGCTAAACCCATTAGTCACTTTGATCTCTGCCAAGAGAAGGCATTATGCTGCAGAACTGCAAAGGTAATTACTTACTAGTCCTCTCTCTCTGCCCCCATAACTCTGTATGGCCAGAGCCCATCAGAGCTACAGGCTAGCTTGCAGCAGAGAGTGCATGATGCTAATCCCCCTGTGCTCTGGGTTATGTTCACAGCATACATGCAGAGAAGTTTGCTGAAAACAGCAATACACTTGCCAGAAGGTGCACCATAACACTGCTTTATCGCTTAGAATTCGGTACACCACCACACAGGAACCCCAAAACAAAGGAAGCTAGAACAGGCTGCTCCCTAAAAACGGAGTCACAACTCACCCCATCTTGCTCTAGAACGGACTCTGATCGCACGCATCCCTACAGAGCCCCCTAGCCCGTAAGCAGGACCAGGAAGACTGAGAATTTCAAAGACAGACCATAATTTTAACCTAAATTGCAAAACATCATGTGCTGGGACACTGAGGAAACCTCTTCAATGCACCCTGAGGCTCTCACACACTTCTGGAGCAGTCTGTACATCACCGTGCCCCATCGAAGTATCACCATCCAGACCCAGCAAAGGCAAATTACCAGGGAAAGCAACGGCTCCTCCAGCTTCTCCCCACAGAACAGGGTGGAGCAGGCTTGTTGCTAATAAGTGTGCAGGGTGTGATTGCCAGGGCCCACTGGGGTCACTCGCCTCCTGCTGCACACAGCTGGCTGTCACCTCCCTCGCCCTGGCTGCAGCCAGAGCTGTCCTGTCCATAGGACGGATCAGGGCAACCGCCCTGGGCCCCACGCTTCGGGGGGGCAGGTCCAGGGCAGCCTGAGGGGTTAGCAGGGGGCCTGGCGCCAGCAGCAATGAGCAACCCGGCCCCAGCCCACCCCACCCCGCCGGTTCTTGGCGTCGCTCGGAGGAGGGGGCGGAAGCCAGAAAAAGGCAGGGCAGGGGCTTGAGAGAAGGTGCGGAGTGGGGGCGGGTCCCGGGCCCCCTAGGGACAACCCTGCCTGCAGCTGACGTTTCCAGGTAAAAATTTGTGCTGATCTCCCAACCCATTCATTTCTCCAAACTCCCCTCTGCCTATGCTACCGCCCCTCCCAAAGATTAAATCAGCTGTTGGATGCAAGAGCTGTCAAAACCCCCCTCTGTCACAGTTCGTATTGTATTTCCACGCCTGAGCACGCAGGGCCAAGACGTGCTCTGAGCCCCACGAAATAGTCGCTCCTAGTGCACCTGAGCAGGGGGCATTTAGCTGGTGAGCACCAGGGCATGCAGCACCCGCCTCAGCAACAGTGTGGCCCCTGTCCGTAAGCTCGGAGCCGCCTGCCTTGACAAGGCCTCAAGATCATTCACGTAACCTCATCTGGCACATTCTTCATTGCACAGGTCTCCAGCCAGACACACCAGAGCAATTAACAAGGGTCAGTGCCCCGCTGGCCCCAATCTCTGCACCGACAGCGCTGGCTTCATTTGCAACATGGCCTCAGCATGGCAGGGAAGTGCAGCACTGCACACTGCAGGAATGCAAAATAAGGCAAGTGACTGGAGCCAGCACTTCCCCTCCCCCCCACCACTCCCACCAGCAGCCCGGCCGAGCACTGTCCAGTCTGCATCCTCCCCTTCCAGGCCATCAATGCTTAGGCAGGGGACTAGGTGGGTTCGTTGTGTCTAGGTAGGTGCCCGGAATGGGAGGCGTGTGGGGAGAGACTATACAGGGTGGAAGCTGGAGGGGAAGTGTCCCAGGCTGGGGGGCATACAAGGAAGGGTGCATGGGGAGGCGGATGTGGAGGATGGGCAGGGATAGGCTCCACGGGGTGGTGAGTCCACACAGATGGGACGTGCCTGGAAAGGGGCACCCAGGGAGCCAGGGTTTGGGGGGCGAGGCACGGGGAAGGGCACATGGCGACCTGGTCACCATGGTGCATGCAGGAGACGTTTCTCTCCTCTGAGCTCTGATGGCCAAACTCAGTCCTGGCAGACGCTGCGTTAACCAGCCCAAGTCCAGGGCAGCGTGAGGCGTACTTACGCCGGGGCTGAATTGGCTGCTGAAGGTTCCGCAAACACCCTGAGCAGAGAACTCTGCTCCCCGCTCTCCCTTTCCCTGTGCTGTGCGCTATCCCGCCCTAAGCACAGCCGCTGAGCCCCGCCCCGCCCCGGGGCTTTCCCACCCCAGGAGCAAAGGGGCCGGCCCAGCTTTCACGAGGGCGACACGGACAGTGCTGCTGCACGGCTGGTTGCTCACAAACAGCCCCAGTGCGGGCTCTGCTCCTTCCCCCCCTTTGCCATTGGTTCTGCTCCCCGCTCTCCCCACCAAGAAAAGCTAAAGGCCCTTCATGTTTTTTTTCAGGGCCCATTTCCTCAGGCAGGCAAAAGTCCCACTGACACACCCAGTGATACATCCAGAGCGACCAGCCATCTCAAAGGATGCTCTGCACCCTGTCCTGACACCCCCTCACCCCTGGAAGCACAGCAAACTCAGGGTGTGTCGGACCAAAGGGGAGTGAACCCCGCCATTTATCTCGGCATTTTATCCTGCGTCCCCCAGCGTGGTATTGGAGAGCTTTGCACGTTTACTCCAGGGCCCACGTGAAGTTTTCTGCATCTCTCTGCCTAGCTGTGCGGGGGAGGGGAGGGGGGAGAGTATGAGAAAGCCAGGAGAGAACTCCCTTCCTCAGCCCCCAGGCATTGCTTAGGTTGTGAGCTCCTTGGGGCAGGGACTGTCTCTTTGTTCTGGGTTTGTACAGCACCTAGTGCAACAAGGTCCTGGCCATGACTAGGCTCCTGGCACTATATAAATAATAGGCGATATCCTCCAAGGGCTGTGAGCTTGAAATGTTGCATCCCGCTATGGGGCCGACTGTGCCTCTCTCTTCCAGCTGTGCTCAGGTAAAGCAAAGAGTCATAGCTACAGGCCAACTAAACTACTCCTGAGAGTTATCTAAGGATATCAGTCCTGCCCCTACCGCCCAATGCCCTCTGAGGGGACATGCCAACCACACGTCAAGCACACTGACATCCGGGAGGATGAGAAGCCCAGGTGAGCCCTGTAGGGAATCTGTCCCAGATCTAGATGTGATATTTGGAAAGAACACTCTTGTTTTAGGGACAGCCATTGGCTTTTATTCCTGTCCATCAGCTCAACAGTGACAATGGGGCCAAATGAAGTCTTTCCACCACATTCTGTCTTGTACCAGCTTCACAGTTCTGTTCATCTTTAAACCTTTTTGTCCTGTGTCATTTTTCACCATGTCTATCCAATGCATCCTCAGTCTTCCCCTGTATCTAGCTTTTTGCACTCTAGTATGTATCACCATGTATAGTATACTTTCTGGGTCAATTCAGGTCGTGTGTCCGAACCACCCACAGTCATCTTTCTTCGGTAACAGGGTTATTACTTGCTTAGCTGTTTTCTTCTCATTTATCTTTTGTTTCGTGTTCAAGTTCTCAGTAACTGAGTCATTAGAACCTACAGTCCTCGTTTCCTCATTACAAGGACATGCCTTGAAACTCTCAGTGTTCCCCTCAGCAAGTCCATTTCTTCAGTCAACACCTTTCGTTCGTTGGCTTTCCTCACACTCCAACCCATAGAACAGCATTGGCAGGACAACTGTCTCACATATGCTGATTTTTGCTTTGATTGAAATATCTTTGGCCTTCCAGATGTTACAGAATTTTATGAATGCAGTAGCAGCTAGTTCAATTCTTCTTTTTATGCCATCTTCACAGTTTCCATTCTTCAGTACCTCCAAGGTACACACATTTCTGTTAGTCTTAAAGGTGCCACAGGACCCTCTTGCTTTTTACAGATTCAGACTAACACGGCTACCCCTCTGATACATTTTTTCCACTTGTTCTAGTTCTTTGTCTCTGGGTTTTATCTTTACCTCTCTCTCGTGTCTTCCAGTTGCCATAATTTTTGTCTTCTCTGTGCTGATCTTCAGTCTGACTTTTTCTGATCCACCTTGTCAGCTATTCTCTGTAAATCCTTCTTGGTCAATATCATCTGCGAAAATAAAGTTGTTCACTGTCCTCCCACACAACATGACGCCTCCCATTGCATCTCTCAATGCAACAGCCACTACTGCTTCCAGTACCAAGTTGAATAATTCTGGTGATAACGTGCATCCTTGCTCCTAGCTCATCCTGACCCATTCCATCAGATTCTTGTCTATTCCCACCACTCATCACTTTGCTGTAGATGTTTTTCATCAGCTTGACCCGTTTCTTGGGGACGCCAGACATTCTCAAGACTAGCCATAACCCTCTCTGCCAAATGCTATCAAAAGATAAAGTCCTTCCGATTTAGGGGCAGTAGACAGGTTGTGATACCTTCAATCAGCAAAGTAAGTTCATCACTGTGGTTGGTCTAGTCAGGAATTCAAAGTACTGAACAATACACACTCCTGCCATTGCTACAAACTCCCATGTTTGTGCTGTTACTCACAATTTCTTAAGAATTCATTCATTCCGCCCAAGCACCCCCCCACACACACACACACACACACTATGGACATCATCCAAAACCCATTGAAGTCAATGGAAAGATTCCCATTGACTTTGGATCAGGCCCTCTAACCCCACCTGTCCTAGCCCAAGCTAGTCTATAATTCCACCGGTTCTCAATTTCCAGCAGATCCTAGAACAGTGGGATCACAAATTCCAGTCGGGTCCTCTACGCACTGCACTCAGATGACCCGGACCTGAAACAACCTCCAGTAATGCACTCCGAGCATTCCCAGGCATCTCCATTTGCATGTGGTGAAATCTGCATGAAAATGTTCATTTGCGTTTGCAGACCAGGTCATCAGAAGCCTAACTAGCCAATCAATTCACCTGGGGATTTAGTTGGCACATTAATGGGAGGCCATTGTGTTCCTTCTGCTGCCCACTGGGGCAGAGCATCAATTGCCCTTTCAGGTTCTTCTGTGAACTCCTGCAATAGTGACTTCAATTCTCCAGCATGATCCCCACAGCCCAGCAGGGAAACCTCCTGTGCTTTGGAGGGGCTTGAGTTTGCTCTGACAGGAGCAGAGCTGTGCTGCAGGCCAACTTCCCTGTTTGTAGATATCCTAGGACACTGGACATCTGCTGATCCCCTGGGCAGGAACAAGGACCTGGTAGGGGGGCTGTGCAAAGAGCCACCGATCCAAACAGACCGAGGACACGTCTGGGTGCTGAATGCACCATTTCAAGGGGCTCTGAAGTTGTCTAATTAGGTGCAAGTCAGGCAAAGCCAGAGTAGAAGCAGTGTTACATCTCACACACACCATTCCCCACCAGTAAGGGCCTGTACCTAGGGGCAGTTCAGTCTTTACACCCAGTTCAGTTCTTGGCTCGTCTACCGGAAGTGCCAAATGCAACAGACAGACACTTGTCTGGACTGGAGCAAGTGTCAGCCAGGGAGCTGGACTGGAGCTGTCAATCATACATTGCCACAAGCCTCCAGAGCAGTTTCCTGACTCCGGTCACTCACGGACCTCCTGGGATGGCTTGGAACCAGTCACTTGGCAGCGAGAGCCAAGAAATCTCAGTGCCGACCCCTTGAGTCCCCCACCCTGCACTAGGCAGCCTTCCCAGTGCACAGCGATGTGCTGCAAGGTCCCTCATCTTGCAGTCCGAGTGGCTGAGCAAAGGCTCTACAAACTTTTTGGCCCAAGGGCCACATCTGGGTAAGGAAATTGTATGGCAGCCCATGAATGCTCACGAAACTGAGGGTTGAGGTGCGGCAGGGGATGAGGGCTTCAGCTGGGGGTGTGGGTTCTGGGGTGGGGCTGGGGATGAGGGGTTGGGGGTGCAGGAGGGTGCTCCGGGCTGGGACCAAAGGGTTCGGAGGGCAGGAGGGGGATCAGAGCTGGGGCAAGGGGTTGGGGTGCAGGAGGGATGAGGGGTGCAGGCTCCGGGCTGCGTTTACCTCAAGCAGCTCCCGGAAGCAGCAGCATGTGCCCCCTCCTGCCCCTACGCATAGGAGGGACATGCCGCTGCTTCCGGGAGCTGCGTGGAGACCTGGCATGCATGGAGCCGGGCAAGCCCCGGACCCCGCTCCCCAGCTGGAGATTGAGGGCCGGATTAAAACGTCTGAAGGGCCAGATGTGGCCCTCAGGCTGTAGTCTGCCCACCCCTGCTCTACATCCAGGTTTGTGGGTTTTCAGGCTAGTCTGGCCAACCGCAGCTGCTGCACCATTTAAAGCGTCCACGTGTGATGAAGAGAAGTAGGAGCGGACGTTGAACCGAATGGCTCAGAGGCTCAGCAATCAGATATGGCTCTTCTCGCCTGGAGCGCCCTGGTCCCACGGGTCAGTAGTTCCATAAACAAAAAGTATTAGCAGCTGGGGTCTGATCAGGGCCTTCTGCGAAAGGAGTTGGGAGCCTGGCTGTTCCTGTGTAACCTCAGCACTGACTACACATTTATTGGCATCCCCGGCTGAGACGCCAAAGCTTGGCTGGGCTGTGGAGACAGCTCTTCCCCCTCACACCCGACATGGTCCCTGCAGATCAGGTGTGAGCCTCATTGGTGGGACAGGGCAAAAGGCTCACACGGCCTCTGCCTACGTGGTACTTGGGCACAGCAAACCAGCCTGCTGAGCTGTGAAGCCAGCACCTCTCACAAGGACGCCTCAGAGAACTTCAGGCTCAAACCCAGGAGCTGCTGGCAGGACACAATCCACGCCGGAAGCCTCCTCCCCTGGTGGGGCAGGAGTCCTGGTCTCTAGCGATTTGAGAGCCAGAAAACTCAGTTCTGGATGCATCTTGGGGTGTCTAAATGGAAGCAGAGCTCTTTAGAAGATCTGCCCCTAGCAACTCCCCCAAGGTCACCTGTAGCAGAGACGCGCATTAAACCCAGAACTCCTGCATCCTGGGCCAGCACCTTAACCACTCTTACTGCCAGGCACCTGCTGAGTGTTGTTATTGCCAGTAGCAGAGCTGGGCAGCAAATGGAAAATATCACAAATATTTCCATGAGATTCAGTTGGTCTTTCATTGAAATTTCATTTGCTGACATTTTCCAGCCAGTTCTAATTAATAACGAGAATGAGCCAAACCCCTGAACTCCATCACTGGCCTGGATCCGCACTGACCTCAGTGGAGTTACCGTGAATTTACACCAACGGCTGGGAGAGCAGAATCTGGCCACTGGCTGTGCACTTGATCCAGTCACAGTAAATCCCTAGACGCAGCTGCGGCTTCTCCACAGCTTGGCAGGAAACAGCCTCGCTAAGGCAAGAAACAACCCGGTACGAGGCTTTATGGAAATGAGCCCCCCTCTCCCACTGAAATGACCCTGGTGCCACCAGTCTGCTGGCAGCTCAGCCCTGCCCGGGGGAGCCAGCAATTCCATGGCCAGCCTCTGAGCCGGTTGGGACTCAGCACCAAAGCGAGGGCAAGCCACTCGCCCCAGCTGCTGCGCCTCTGTCCTGCCCCGCCCGGGGGGGTTACGAATGGCAGGGGATGCTGGGGCACTCGGGCCTTGCCAGAGGGGCATGGCTGTTTGTATCCCGCAGAGAAGCTGGGAATGCCAGGGGCTGAGAGCAGCAGGTGGAAGGCTCCTGAGCTACCAGTGCTGTTCGCAGGCAGGTCCTAGGACAGGTGATGCCAGTGTCTGTGTGCCACCCTGCCCGCAAAGCCAGAGGGGAGACGAGAGCCCTGCTCCCCGGGGCCGTCTCTAAACCCTTCCACACACAGCCAGAGGGGAGACGGAGCCAGCCCTGCTCCCCGGGTCCGTCTCTAAACCCTCCCACCCACCTGCCCCCTTCCACACACAGCCAGAGGGGAGATGGAGCCAGCCCTGCTCCCCGGTCCGTCTCTAAATCCTCCCAGCCATCTGCCCCCTTCCACACACAGCCAGAGGGGAGACGGAGCCAGCCCTGCTCCCCGGGTCCGTCTCTAAACTCTGCCACCTACCTGCCCCCTTCCACACACAGCCAGAGGGGAGACGGAGCCAGCCCTGCTCCGTCTCTAAATCCTCCCAGCCATCTGCTCCCTTCCACACACAGCCAGAGGGGAGACGGAGCCAGCCCTGCTCCCCGGGTCCATCTCTAAACCCTCCCACCCACCTGCCCCCTTCCACACACAGCCAGAGCGGAGGAAAGAGGACGAGCCCCTGGCCCCAGCTGGAGAAGCGCAGGAAAAGCAGCGGCAGCAGGCGGGGACCGAGGCCAGGTAGCTGCAGAGTCTGGAAGAAGCGAGCTGGGCAGGGGCACCAGGCAGAGTCCCGCTCCCCCCGCGGGGCCATGCCCGGGGCGCTGGGGGGCAGAGCGCCGCAGTCATCAGACAACAGGGCCCGATCCCGAGGGGGTCGCTCGGTCCTGACCCAGGCAAGTCCCCGCGTCCCGTCCCGTCCCGGGCTGCAGCCGGGGCCGGTCCCTGAGCCCCGGGGCGCAGGCAGGGGCTGCTCACCTCCCAGGGCGGCGCGGAGCACCAGCGGCAAAGCGAGGAAAGTTAGCGCCAGGCGCCGCATCCTCCGGCCGGCTGCTGTCCCCGGGGCCACCCCGCGCTCTGCGGCTCGCGCCCAGCCTCGGCCGTCCGGGGCTCGAGGGGAACCCGGGGCTGCGCCGCCGCCTGCGCGCGGCTCTTAAATATTCAGCGCCGGGAGCCGGGCTGAGCTTAACCCCTCGCGCGCCGGCCCGGCCCGGCCCACCTGCCCCCGCCGCGGGGGGGGGCATAGCTCGGCGGGCTGGGGCGGGGCGGGCGCATGGCCCAGGGGAGCCCAGCAAGCCCCGGCCTCCCCTGCAGGGGCCATGGGAGCGTCGGGCTACTGCAGGGAGACACGGGGGAAGCCCAGGCCAGGGCCCCTCCTCCCAGAGCCCGGCTCCTCGCTCTCCACAGGCTATGGTGCCCAGTGGTTAGAGCTGCAGCCTGGCCACTAGGACTCCCGGGCCCCAGCTGCCTGCTCTGCCCGCACCAGGGCTGCAGGGTTCTGGCAAAGCCAGTCACTGTTGGAGCTGGGCGGGGGCCTGTGCCCATCAGCACGACCCCCCAGCCGCGGCTCTCCTAGGGGCTTACGCCCTTCCTGAGCCCCTGCAGCCACACCCGGAGACATGCCAAGGATCAGCCTTATTTTGAACAGGGGCACGGCCAGGGCCACTCCAGCTGCGTGTCCCCCACACCGCTGACCACACCTTTGCGCAAAGCAACAACTCCCTTCTTGGTAAACGGGGGCACCCCAGGATATCCTAGAGTGCCACCCCCTCCCCACACCCAGCAAGTGCCATGCTGCCTGCAGGCCAGGCCAGAGCTAAGATAGCCGCTGCTAGGGTCGGCACGTTTCCATGAGCTCACTGGACTGACACCCCACTTCGCTGTCCCTTGGATGGGCGAGCTAGACACAACAAATTTGCCCAAAGAGCAGGGGTCTGCCGGAGAGGAGGGCGAAAGCCAGTTCCTTCCCCGAGGCAGTGTTAGCCCATTGGGGGCCTAGCAGGGGGAGGGAGAGAGAGAGAAAGAGAGCACGCGCGCGCGCACACACACACCCCACAGCAAATAAGAGGCCCCCTTAAACACGGCTGCCCAAAAGGGGGGGCAAGTGGGGCAATTTGCCCCAGGGGTCCCGTGAGCCCTGGCCCGGCGGCAGTCCGGGTCTTCGGCAGCATTTCGGTGGCGGGTCTTTCAGTGTTGCCGCAGACGCGGAGCAACTGAAGGGCCCCCTGCCGCCGAAATGCCGCCAAAGACCCGGACTGCCACTGGGTGTGTACAAGCGCCATAGCTACCCCACTTTGCCCCAGGCCCCCTGAATCCTCTGGCCGGCCCTGCCCTTAAGCTGTTCAGGGCTCTAAGCAACTGCTTAGTCTGCCTGTGTCTAGCGCCAACTCTGGCCTTCTAGAAACATCTAACACAGGAGCTATAGCCCCATGCGGACGTCCTGGGGCTCTGACTGGATGGTGCAGGCACAGCCATATAAATTAAACTCTCCCACCCTCGCTCACACCCCATTGATGGGCTGCAGGGGTTAGGCCCTGGCCACGCCTAGCCAGTGGGCTAAGGAGGGCTGGGGGCAAGGGGGACAGGGCGCCATCCCTACAGGGAAGTTGCAGGGGGAGAGGGGAGGTTGTTTTTTAGCGTGTGTTGATTTTAGTGCTAAAAGGAACAACCAAGCTGTGCTCATTCCAGTAAACTTGCAGGGGGCGGGGGTTCCTAGGAGAGGTCCAGGCACAAGTGGAGCCAAAAATAAAGGGAAAGGAGGAAAACAAGAGCAATGAAACAGGAGAGACGCTCACTGGGCCTTAGAGCAGGGGTGGGCAAACTTTTTGGCCCAAGGGCCACACCAGGGAATAGAAATTGTATGCTCACAAAATTGGAGTTAGGGTGCAGGAGGGGGTGCAGGCTCTGGAGTGGAGCTGGGATGAGAGGTTTGAGGTGTAGGAGGGTGCTCTGGGCTGGGATCGAGGGGTTTGGAGAGCAGGAGGGGGATCAGGGCTGGGGTAGGGGGTTGCGGCGTGGGGAGAGTCTCGGGGGTGCAGGCTCCAAGCAGCACTTACCTCAAGCGGCTCTTGGAAGCCGCAGCATGTCCCTTCTCCAGCTCCTACGCAGAGGCACAGCCAGGTGGCTCTGCACACTGCCCCGCCTGCAGCTCCCATTGGAGCACGTAAAAGCCAGAGTGGGGCTATGTGCAGCTTCCGGGAGCCATGTGGTGCAGCCCCCGACCCAGTGCCCCAGCCAAAGCGCCAGAGCCACATGGTGCGGCTCGCAGGCCACAGTTTGCCCACCCCGTCTTAGTGTGTGCTGGTATGAGACAGTCATCACTCTATCGGACCTACAGGCCCCCGCCTCAAAGGAAACTTGCCCAATACTTGGACCGGACAGAGATGCTGGATTCATGGCTCATTACAACAACCTGTAACTCACTAATTTCCCTTTTTGTCCTGTGACTGCAGAGGGGTTAAGGGGCCACTCCCCTGTGAATGGGCCCTTAGAACATGTGCTAGCTACTTATGCTAAATAATCTGTTCCACCTTGCAGTGTGCTATGATGCTCTGAGTACCTTCCCACACCTGAAGAGCAGCTCTGCATTGCCCAAAAGCTTGTTAGTCTCCCCAATGGAAGTTGGTCCCATAAAAGATATTACCCCCCCCCCCCCCCCCCGTCTCTCTAATATACGGGACTGACATGGCTACAACTACCCCGCATAACAGACCTGGAAGCCAATGAAGCAAGCCCAAGAAAAATCACTGCTCAGACTGGTGCTTCCCCAGTCTTCTTCAGTTGCTCCAAAAATCTGGTCAGGAACCTGGAGGGGGACCGGCCTGGCATGAGAAAAAACGGATCATTGATTGTCTTGTCTCAGCATCTGTCTGCAGCTGAAACACACGTGAGGTAATTGCACAAGTGAGTGGTGAGTTAGAGGCTGCCCTCTGCTAACCCACCTAACAAACCACACTAGAAATGGAGTAGCCCATCCCTACCCCCGCCAAGCGCTAATCAGCTGATGGATTTATGTTGCCAACATCCACACTGACAATCTGCTCCCCCCCTCTCTGAGTCATCGGGAGACATACCTGGAATTGTATTTCTATCCCTAGCCCATGGACAACGCCCCTCGTAGGGGCTGAAACTAGGGGTGCTGCTCTGGGTGGGCAAGAAATGAGGCTGCACATCTCAAGAACTGGCGCTCTCAGCTGGAGCTGAGATTCTAAAGGCAGGGAAGCGACCGCACTGCTGGGGAAGCTCTCTGGGGCAGAAGCAAATGAGCCACTGATGGCTACTTAGCGTGACAAGGCGGGTGAGGTAATAGCTTTTATTGGACCAACTTCTATTGACGAGAGAGAGAAGCTGTCAAGTGAAGAGCTCAGTGTGGTTCGAAAGCTGGTCTCTTTCGCAAGCAGAAGCTGGTCCAATAAAAGATATTCCCTCACCCACCTTGTCTCTCTTCCATCCTGGGACTGACACAGCTACAACACCACCGCAGGCCACTCACGGCCACTTATGAAATAAACATTCCAGGCTTTGCAGGGAGAGAGAGAGGTGTGTGCGCCTGCAGATGCGATCAAAGCCTGTGAAGTTACCCCTCCAGAGAGCCCTGCGTGCACTTGTTCTTGCTGCTGGAGTCTTGGCACTCCTGGGTCGGCTCAGCCTGCAGTGACCAGGGGGAGTTAAACCAACAGGGCTCCCCTCGGAGTCACCTGTTTGTCAGGGAAAAGAGGCCGTTTTTTTCCTATAAAGCTGGTTTATTTGGTTGGAGCTGGAACAACCCACCTGTTTGAGAGAGAGAGAGAGAGAGAGAGAGAGAGAGAGACAGACTGACCCCTTTCATCAGCATTCAGCCTCCTCTCTGCATCAGCCCCAGGCCTGGCCCTCCGGGACTGTGCCACTCCAACGCTCAGCCGGCCTCCGCAGAGGGCAAATGAGATGATTGACATTCATCAGCAGCTCACCTGGCCCCTGTCGATGCCCCAGTGTCCTCCCACGTTCATCATCAGTTCAGGAAGCATCTGTGTGGGTTACGCTGACACCAGCTCCCTGTTGGGCTGATGAGAAGCGATGCCAGCATGGGATGACCTGGGAATGGCGGGCGCTGCAGCTGACTTTACAGGGAGGGGTTTATCAGCTCACCAAGGGCTGCTGGCTGTCAGAAAAGAGAGAGAGAAAGGAGAAAGGGTTTTATTGTCTCCGCAGCAAGAGATTGTGCAATTGTCTCTTCCATCCCAAATGGGGGATTTTCCCCCCTGCCACTCACCAGCCAGAGAATTAGCCTCCGGCAAATGCCATTTTTACAGCCACTTTCCCAAGTCCCAGCACACTTAAGCCTGCAGTTTGGACTCTCGGATGCTGCAGTAACATCAGGCAGTTAGCCAACAACTGAGGCTGGTGTGACGGAGTGGGCGTTTTCTGTAATAATTTGTATGACTATACGGTACGTGCCTCAGTTTCCCCCTATGTGCTGCCTGGTTAACTAAGTGGTGGGAAAAGGTCTTTGCAGAGACCCAGAGATCCAGGAGTGACTGACGCCTGGCTGTCTAGGGCCTGGGCCCCCAATCCATGGAGAATCCGAGAAGACAATGGCCACTTCAATTGCCTGGACATTTGGCACCTAGCAACTAACGACCCTGGGATGGCCGACCCTCCATGGGAAGCCAGCTGGTTTGACCAGTTGGAGAACAGGGCAGAGGAGGGGCCAGGCACCCGTGTTAAGTGTGGGCTGCTGGAGACTCTTGTGAACTAGGACAAGGGAGGGGTCAGAGGGCTCTGAGCTCTGGGCTGACCAAGACGGCCATGCTGTAACTTTGTTCTCTGTGCTAACCGAGGACTTTCTCTGCTGTGTTCCAGACGTCTAATAAACCCCCCCACCCACCTCCCACTTCTACAACACTGGCTGAGAGTCACTCCCGCTTAAGGGAAGTGGAGGGTACATTGCTCCCTTTGGGGGTACAAGCCTCTCTCAGGTGTCCATCTCAGGTGGACTCGCTGAAGGGAGCTCCCAGCATAGAGCAGGGTGCTGAAGACTGTGGTGCAGTCCAAGGAGGCAAGTGAAGCCAAGTGGCCTACCCTCCTGGGAGTGGGCGGGCCCACGGAGACTGTTCCAGAGCCCTGGACCTATGGATCCGCGTCAGCGGGCTGTTCTCTCCTAGCCTCGTTCCAGGTCAGCCTGCCAGCAGGACGCACCCGCGCTGCACGCACAACAGGGAAGGGGGTTTCGGTCTCTGGTTCTAAACAGATGTTTCACTGGGCAGCTGCTTCTCCAGCAGCTGTTCAGGAGACATGGACACACACAAGCCTGCATTCAGCCTTCTCTCAACAGCCCCAGCCCTTCCTCCCCACCAACCCCACCCCCCAGAATGGGGCTCTTTGCAGCTAAACTGCTGGTACATTACTCTATCGCTGGTGTCCTGGGGAGCCCCAGAAAAAGGGCCCCCTGCTCCTCAGCTGTTTGCTGGGGAGCAGGGAAGGCCCAGGTCCTTGGTGCACCCCAACGGGCCGAGGGGCAGTCTGAGAGCTGCATTCATTCGTGCCCAGGCATAGCTGAGTCTTGTGCTCAGTGACGCAGCAGAGGAGGTCCTAGGCTGGCCTGGGGCTCTCTCTAGTTAGCCAGGGTAGCCGCCCACCACGGCAGGGGTCAATACCCAGGGATTTCTTTATGGGCACATGAGCACCAATGCATGTGCCACACAAGACATAGGTGCTGTTGCTTTAGTTCGCCGCCACCAGTGGGTATCTGCGCATCATCTGAAAGTGGCAGGGCCCTGGAATCAGCTAATTCAGTTATTCAATCTGAAAAACCCTCTAGTTTTGACACCATCCCAGTGGAGGTAACATGGGCTGACACACGGCTGTTGTAACTCCACTGAAGTGACTGGGCAGATGTGGTCCCTGGAGTTGGCTTCAGGATCTGCAGAGAGATCACCAAGACGGCCTGGGCACCGGGGGCAGACAGCTCCATGCATGGCATGTGCTGGAGCTGTCACAGCACAGTCGGATTGCTCTCTGGAGTGAAGCCAGAGGGGTTGTTTTGTGGCCCTCTTAGCAGAGGGCTTCCCCGTTCTGCTCCCATGGTTGCATCACAACATTCTCCCTTGGCCCAGGCCCCTTGCTGCTGCCGCTCAGTGCTGTCCCTTGCCTGACCACAGCAGTCACTGGAGAGCAAGACAAAACATTCTCTCCTCTGAAACCTGTCATTCTCTCCATGGGGGCTGGACCAGATTCTGAGCCCAGTTACCCCCGTGCAAACCTACAGGCACTCCGCTGAGCTGAACGGGGTCACTCTGCTCGTACAGCTTTGAGATCCCAAACGGGCTCGCTGCTTCTTGAGCATTTCAGCCTAACCCAGCGTAGCTAGAACATACCAAGCAGTGTGGTGTCTCAAGCGATTCACCTTCCTTCATAGTTCCATCTCTCAGGTACTGTCGTCCCCCCTCCCACCCCCCGCTGCTCATGTCCTTATACCCATGCCAGACGGCTGACGGCCACTGTCCACTTACCATCCCCCTAATGCTGATCCCCCTTTGCAGATAGAGTTAGAACAGTGGTTCCCAAACAGGTTCGTGAACCCCTGGGGGGTTGCGAAATGTTACAGGGGGTTCTTGGGGTAAAAATTCCCTAATGGCGGACAGAGCTGTCCCTAGGGACCCCCTGGCAGCACGGGGCCAGCAGCTCAGAGGCCCTGGACTTCCACGAGCTAAGCAGATCAAAGCAAGCATATCTATCACACTGAGGAGATTTAAACTTCAAGACGCCTTATAAGAAATGGAAAGGGAGGTGGATATTTTTGGCTGTTTTTAAAATTAAATAGGCAGCTAGTATTGTTTTTAAATTATTATGAAGAACAAGTTTAAGCTTTGTTGTAACGCGAGTTATTTGCCTGGACTGCTCAAGACCTGAATGCTTGTATAGGAGGAACTCTTTGAGTTGGCTTCTTAAATACCTTCCTGCTGTTTCACATCTGATACTCCTTGATGAAACATAGGAGCCTTGTCTTGTAACAGGCTTATTCAAAGTGATACAAGCTACGAAAGTGAGATCTTGGAAGAGTGTTGCTATTTTCTTAATGTAATAAAAATACTGTAATGATTAATAATAAATAGCATGTAATAAGCATGTCATAAAAACAAATTTTATATTTCCAAGCTCACTGCTTTTATAATTTATACTCCGGTAAAGGAGAAAATCCCTGGAAATATTCGTTTTTAGGAGGGGGTTCGCTAGACTGGACATTTTAGTGAAAGGGGTTCACAGGTTGTTAACTCAGAACGAGCTCCCCACTGCAGAGAAGCTAAGAGGGGCAGAAGAGAGAAGGTAAAGCCGGGCAGCACCCCTGCCCCCAGCTCCCACTACCTTGCTAATTGCAGGACGTCTCTCTCTTTAGGTAGAAAAAGCTTTTGCTGGCAAAGGAAGCTTCCTCTGAGCAGTCAGCTGGCATGAATCATGCACGGGAAGGGCCTAGAGTGGCAGGTGCACACAAGGGGAGGGGGACGGCTGGGTGCCACCCCAGCTTTGAACTCCATCCTCCAAGGCCACACAATGAAAATCAATGAGCCCAGGGAGCAGCCTGAGAGATGCCTCCCCCGCTTCCCCCCCAGCTTGGGAATGGAGAATGGGAGCCGAAAAGAATGGACAAGTTCAGTCTAAATTTCCCAGTTGTGGGTGGGAAGGGCTGGATGTAGCGACCTCCTGTTTAGCTTGGCTCCTGTTGCGTGGGATAGCTGGTCTGAGCCTCTTCTGTGCGTTTCTAGAGCCCAGGGTGGGAAGAGAGAAAGAAGCCAAGAACAATTTCCCCTGCAGCGTGGCGCTGCAGTCCTGCTGCGATCGATTGGGAAGCTGGGGTTTTCTGCCTGGTTATTCTTAGTGTCTAAACTAACACGCCCCTCTGTGCTCCTTCAGCAGTGCACGCGGGCAGGCCCCGTCCCTCCCTCACCAAGGGCAGCGAACACGCCTCGCAGCCTGTCAATAATTCATAGCCGATGTAGAGCAGCATAAAGCTAAGAGGGAGTTATGAGCCCTGTCTCCTTGCAGGCGGACACAAGACGCTGGGTCCAGACAAACCTCCCCAGCCACGCGAGAGGAGGACAGTCGGGCTAGGCCAGAGACAGCCGCTCTCGGGAGGGAGGGCGCGCTGATGTGGCAACAAGATCCAAAGAGCGGGCGGGAAGATGATCACGTGTGCACTGGCTGTCCAGACACCTTCCTGCCAGGAACGGCCTCTGGCAGGTGTTCAGAAGGGAGCCCCAGAGGAGAGCCCCCCCCCCAGCAGGAAATCCCGGCCTGCGCCCTGTGCGTGACACGTTAGTCAAGATCCACTGATCAGGACTCTGTCTTCAGGGGAGAGAAAGGGGCAGCCAGCCTTTAACACCCACCGAACCTCCCCCCAGCCTTGTCCACATACCCCAGGGAGGGACTAACGCAGCCAGCGTGGCTGGCCAAGGGCAGCTGGTGGGACTGTGCAAACCCAAGCCTGGAAAAGCCTGCGCTCCGCTCCTGCTACGCCACCCAAGTAAGAATGCCAGAGGGATTAGGCTTTGCTAGATGCCTTCAGGCCATAATGGGTGGGAAGAGATTTACAACGGCCCTGCCTAACTAGATCAGACCAGGGGACCATCAAGTCAGTAGCTGCTGGAGACAGAAGTCCAATTTCCTGGCAGTGGAAAAAAGCAAATCCACCCTCCCCTCATTATGGTCCCCGCTGCTTGTGTAGTGCTGCACAGATTCTAAGGGCAGAAGGGACCCGGCTGGCCTCCCGCATAAGCCGGGCCAGGGAACTCCCCCAAAATAATCCCTAGAGCAGATTTTAGAAAGACATCCAGTCCCAGGGTGGGATCCCTTCCCTTCCCTGCTGATGGCCAGCAGAATGAGAACCGTTGACAGAAGCTCCCTTGCCAGTCCCTTGGTGCCTGGGGGTTTCACCTCGCCCCAGAAGCGCCACCGTAGAACTGATGAATGAAATTGTTTTTAATTGTTCACTTTATTAATGTAACTTCATAAGTAAAGTTTTATGAATGAAACAATATTCATTGATAAAACCGGTTACCCCAATAACTGGCTAATTAACAATTAAGATGCTTGTTAAGAGCCATAGCTGTTCAGTCAGCTGCCTTTGTAAATTTCACTATCAATCCAATTCCTGCTTAAATCATCAAGACTTGCACTGCTTCAGTATTGAACAGAAGTTACACCATTTATTACACTTGCCTATAGTGTAACCTCTATTCACCGTTTGCCATATTGTAATTCAAACCCCATTTTAAAAACGCTTACTCCATTTTGTAAGGGCTTGCTGCAACCTTCATTTTTGCAAACCCTGCTGTAATCTTATTAGTTTAGATGTGGGAATGAGGTATGTATGGATGATGGAATCAACCTCCAGCCCCAGCCTGTCCTGATTAAATAAAGTTCAAACACCAACGGCTGAAAATGCAGACAAGAGCCCTAACAAAGTAAAAAGAATCCACCCTAAAAAGAAAAGGTACAATAGAAGGAAGATCAAAGCCCGGTCCAAGGCTGAAAGTTATGTCTGCAATTGATGGGTGATCAGGCAGCGTGACACAGCAAGACCTATAGACTCTGGATTCAAACTAAAGCCTACAAAAAGAATGGGTGAGATGAAAAACTTTGGAGGAGGGTAACATTCTGCTGCCAACATGGAAGGGCATTGGTGCATGCCCAACAGAGACCCAGCTCGTCCTTGTGCCCGGCTTTCCTGGCCAGTTAGCCGCCACAAGCTATGAACCCAAGCTGCAAACTCAAGCAGGACTGGTAACAATGCAGCACCTGCAGAACATCTGGTGGATGTGTGCGTGTGTAAATGTGTGTGTGTGTGTATAGGTATTAGGTATAATGTGTGTGTATAAGGATTAAGATATTAGTTATTGGTCATAAATCAAATGGTTATAATAAATGTGGCATCTTTATCTTGTCCCCTTTAATAAGATCCTGCTAGTTTTTATTGGTATACCACCACTCCCCAGAGCCACAGGGTGGGAAACGCTGAAGGACACTGAGGTGCCGCAGTCAGGAAGGCAGCACAGCCGGGAGGGGTGTGAGAATTGTAGAGGTACCCGCTAGGAGCGGAAAGCACTCCCCATCACACTGAGAAAGGGGCCTGGTTACCCCAGTGACAGGGCGCCCCGGGGACTAGGACAGGGACACACGTCACTTGTCCAATCCAGCCCAGGTTAGCAATGGTCAGAGGTTTGTGGCAATAGTCTGAGGAACGGCGATTCCATGGCCCACTTGGAGTGAGCTGCTGCTCTCGGTTCCAAGTGGCCAGGGCCTTGCTTTACAGACAACAGCCACAGGCCTAGTGCTCCAGCAGGTAGGCCAAAGACTGAGCAGGCCCTGGACATGGCTCCACTCTCACGCTGAGGGGTGGCTCCCTCCAGGTCAGGGTTGAGGCACCCTGGCAGGGCTGGGGGAGGAAAGATGTCCCTGCTACGGCCCATGTCTCCAGGGCGGTCAATCAGTCACCATCCCTGTGCATTGCATTCACTGAATACAGAGCATGGGGTAGATGATCCATTCCCCTCTCTCCTTGAGCAGGCGAAGGGCATTAAGCCACAGTGCCCCCCTGTGTCTGAGGTGATAACACCGGCTGTCCTAAGGCCTGAGAAGTCCAGACTCAGCAGCTGAAGGCCAGGATTGTGACGCAGGCACAAAGAAAACAAGCCCCAGCCTGCCTCGCCTCCAGGGTGGTTGATTTATAACTGGGCTGCCCATCGTGCCGATATTATTCATCTTCATTTCACTGGGACGTGATGATGTCGCGGTCGCCCGCAGAGAATGTTTCTGGGCCTGTGGAGAACGTGCGCAAACACTGAAGAAAACATTCCCATGGCGGCTGGGAGGAGCAATTGGTCCTCGAGCGGCAATAACCAAGTGCTTGAAAGAACTTGCGGAGCGGTCCTTAGGGAACAGAGTTAACTCCGTTATGCCAGATCCTATGGCGAATGTGTGTGGCTACAGGCTATGCTGGGATCAGTTTATGAGCTCTAGGATTAAAGAAATTGCAGATTAATTTGCACAGGGGGCTGGAGGAGGCTGAGAGACACATCTCATCTACACCCTGGTTCCTGAGATGAGGGCACTGGTGAAACAGCAGCCCTGTTCTGTGCGTACAAGACAAGAGAGCAGGTACTAAGCTCCATCTCCTGCTTCAGCAAACTCAGCTATTCGAGCGAGCCCCAGATGAACTGCTGGGTGGATTTCCTGCAGCGATAGTGCAGGGTAGGAATGGTCTCCAACAATGGAGTAGATCAACGGGCTCAAATCCAGCCCAGGCCACCAAAAGCTGCTCAGGTGATGGCTGTTCAGGGCTGGCTAAACAACAGGCAAGCGTCTGGTTCACAAAAATTCCCCCCCCCCCCCCTTCGTTCACTTGTACTCTGAGTGCCAACGGGACATGGCAGGTGAACTCCTTGGGGACTTCTACAGCTGGGTGCCCCAGGCTAGGAGTGAGGTCCAGTAGAGGGGCAGGCTCAGGTGTGCTTTAGCCCACGGTTACCCACACTGTGCCTGTTCTAGGGCTAGAAGACTCCCAATGCCAGCAGATCGAGGAACGTGATCATTCCCCTTTATTCGACATTGGTGAGGCCTCATCTGGAGTACTGTGTCCAGTTTTGGGCCCCACACTACAAGAAGGATGTGGAAATATTGGAAAGAGTCCAACGGAGGGCAACAAAAATGGTTAGGGATCTGGAGCACATGACTCATGAGGAGAGGCTGAGGGAACTGGGATTGTTTAGTCTCCAGAAGAGAAGAATGAGGGGGGATTTGATAGCTGCTTTCAACTACCTGAAGGGGGGTTCCAAAGAGGCTGGAGCTCGGCTATTCTCGGTGATGGCAGATGACAGAACAAGGAGCAATGGTCTCAAGTTGCAGTGGGGGAGGGCTAGGTTGGATATTAGGAAACACTATTTCACCAGGGTGGTGAAGCACTGGAATACGTTACCTAGGAAGGTGGTGGAATCTCCTTCCTTGGAGGTTTTTAAGGCCTGGCTTGACAAAGCCCTGGCTGGAATGATTTAGTTAGGAATTGGTCCTGCTTTGAGCAGGGGATTGGACTAGATGATCTCCTGAGGTCCCTTCCAACCCTGATATTCTATGATTCTATGATCTCCATGGCTGTCCCAGCATGACCGTCCTGTGGGAAAGGACTGTCCTTTAAAAGCACGGATGGGAAAGGAAGTTCACAAGAGGTGTCCTTCTTGCCGTCCTACCCTGCATTGCTGTACAGCACCAGGCAGCTACTATGTTCCACCCCAGAGCTGGCTGCATTTGCAGGGCAGTCTGATATTTCCTCTCCATGCCCTCTGCAAGGCTCTTCCAGAGTGCAAGGTGCTGCATAAATGGGAAGCAGGGATCACAGACCCTGCCTCACTAGGCCAGAGCCCAAACCATCTCATCAAACCGCTTGGTTCCCAATCTGGGAGCTTCGCTGCCATCTGCAGCCCATCTCCCCCGCGTCCTGGGAGGAGGGCTGGGCTGGCCGCAGTGGGGAGGGGCCAGCTGAGCTGCTGGGAAGGGGGAAGCCCCAGGACAGCAATAAGCTCTGATAACTTGATCACAGACAGGAGCACTGCGAGCGCACACACACACACACACACACACACACCCTGACCTCTCCAGAGGTAGTCCAGCTAGGGCCCTGCCCCCCTTCAGCCCCACCCCCTGCAAAAATGGGGCGGAGGAGGAGTTTGCAACCCCCAGCAAAGCGCTAGCCGAGACAGCTGCCCCATCAGCTCCAGCATGAGAGAGAAGAGGTGGGCAAGGGTTAATTGCCCTCCACAGCAGCCCTTTTGTGCTGCCCTGCAGCTGCAGGCGGCTCTCTTCCAAGGGCAGGGCTGAGTAGAAAGGGCCCGGGAGGGGGGCAGGGGGGGGGGGGGGGGGGAGAGAGAATCTAAGAGCAGCTGAGGGTCCTGGCAGGGATGGTAACAGGGCATTCATGGCCAGTGACTTCTGGTGGCCCTTTTCCACCCCAGCTAGCCACCGTAAGGCCAGGGCTGCCCCCACGTTCGTTAGCAGGGCAGCAGGCCGAAGGACGAGCATAACTAGACCTAAGGGGCCGCTGGCTCAGCCAGCTCACCTGGGGGATCACCATGCTGTCAGGCGGGACGCCGGCCATGCCCTTGAACAAGGGCATTTTGCTCCTCGCAGCAGGAATGGCGACGTGGGCCTTCAACACCCTAACGAGCAGCCTTCCAAGGCAATGCGTCACATGCCAGCCTCGCGTCCCATACATCAGCCCGGCATCACAGAGCCTCACGGAGGGAGCAATTACTGCCAAAGAATGGCCCTTTCCCTGCACTGCGCAGGTCGGAACGCACGATTGGCTGCCTGTCTCGTTGCCCTAAAATATCTCCAGCCTCCTGACACTCTCAGCGGCCAGGAAAACAGAGAACGGGGCCCATTACTCTTCTCCAAGTGCTAATATTTTGTGCTTACAACCCTTGGCTTAGATGCCTTTGCAGATCTATTGCTGGGATAAATATCCCCCGTCTGAGCTCAGGGATCCAGCCTGATGGAAGCTTGGCTGCAAACAGCTCTTTGGCATCAATTTGTTCCATAGGAAAAAGGAAGAGTTGGATTTCCCTTGATAAATACTCAGTGATATTCTCCCCCGAGCGCTTTGGGACGAGTCACTGCCGGGGACCAATCCGAACCGGCAGGCCTGCACTTGGCCACCGCCCTCTCTTCGTGGCATAAAGCAGGGGCAACTGCACCGATTTCTGCTGAGTTCATCTGGATTTACTCTAGTTAACCTGAGCAGAATTCGGCCCCTTGTTGTCCAGCCCTGAGACAGGTGCACTTCTACAAACAGGAGAACGCACAATAACTGCACAAGCCATGGAGAGCAGAGGCCATGCTAAGGCAGAGAGCCTGGAGCCTCCACAGCAACGGTTCTCAACCTGTATGGCCCAATCAGCACACAGCTGCGGCCCATGTGACATGCTGAGGGCCATACGGGGAGTGTATCTATTGTGTGGATGTGGCCCATTGTAACAAGTCGAGCACTCACTGTCGCGGCGCCGCCTGCTGGTCGTCCGGGAATTGGCGCATCCCAATCTCAAAGCGCCTCCTGTTGGCCGGTGTCTCTCCTGCTGTCGCTACTTCTCTTTTCATTATCAATCTCCACCACTTTACTTCAGGCCCCGCGTCCCTCCTGGCCCGTGGCGCTCCTTCTCCTGGGTACTGCCCTGCAGCAGTACCCCCTCACTCAGGGTCCTCCCCTGACCAGGGAACCCCAATCCCCTAATCCCACCTCGCCTCAGTGACCCACTGCCAGTCTTCATCTAGCCCCTTCCCCCAGGGGCAAAGAGCAGTCTGAAGTGGCCACTCATCGGCCAGGGGGGTGGACCTTCCCTGGCTGCCTCTCCACAGCCCTGGTACCTCCTCCAGCCCTTAAAGCAAGGCCTCTGACTGGGGGTTTGCCCGGCTGGAGCTCCTCCTGCACTTCCCCAGCACTGCGCTGTCTAAAGTACCTTTTTCTCTTTCAGGCAGCCAAGTCCATCTCTCACCCAGGCTGGAGAGACACTGAGTGCCTTGTGGCCCCGCAGAAGGCAGTCAGTCTAATTTGATAAAAAAAATGGGAGGGGGGAACCCTCCGGTGCCTTCTGTGTATGGCAACAAGCCCCCCCAAGAGCCCTTTGTCTTTAACAAAGGGAGGGGGTGGGGAGCCAACACCCCAGCTGTGAACCGTGCAGAGGTGGAAGCTGTCATTTCCTGCTCGGTGGCATGAGGTTCGGTAACGACTTTCTGGAGGGCTGGAAAAGTCTTGTGCAGCGACAGGTGCTAGTCTTCTAAAAAGGCAAAGCCCCTCCGCTCCCTTTGCAGCCTGGCGGGTGTAAACGGACCTTTGTGAGGCCCACAGGGAACCGAGGAGAGGCTGTTTGTGTAGTGCAGACACCTTGCAGCCACATTCACGCTCTTCTCAGAAACAGCCACATCGCTGCTTTGACACCAACGCCCTGCGCTTCACCACAGAACAGGATGGAATGTGGCTTTGGACACTTGCCCCCCTGATGTTTTTGGTGCTGCAGCACCAACAAAACCCCAACTGCGTAAAGCAGGTCAGCTGTAGAACCGCAGCAGAATCCCGGATTTATGGGCTTTAATAGAGAAAATTTGAAGAGCAAATATACGGGGACAATAAGCAACATGACGTTTAGACACAGTCTGCCAGGGGCTGAGAGTATTCGATTGTCAAAGAACACTTGGATACTAGCAGAGCTCACTGCCTGGGATTGCTGGTGGCTGCAGGCTGGGCAGCAGCTAACGTAAGAGCAATAGAGCTGGACGGCCCTCCAGCTCCAAGCAGAGATAGCGCCTCTGACATCAGAGACGAAAGACGGGCTTCTCTATGCACCATGAAAGATGCCAGGCCAAAGGGGAATGTACCCTTCTCTAGATCACCTTCCAGCTCAGAATCCCCATGTGACAAGTGTTACCCCAGCTTCCATGGGGGTGTCTGTGTGGGGGGGCACAGATGTCACATCAGAGTCAGCAGTGGCAGAAACAGAAGCCATTTGTGCCCACGGAGCAGCCCTGGAGCAAGGAATGCTGAGATCCGGATGAAAACTGGAGGATCTGCTCCTGGGCCCAAGAATGGGACTTGAGCCACATTTGCGAAGTGCCCTGCAAGTTTACAGTGGTAGAAAAGCAAGTGTCAACACCACACAAAGCCTCGACCCAGGGGAGTCGACCCGCTGAAGGCAGAAGTACATTGGAAGAACAACTAAAGGCAAGAACGGGCGACCCGAGTGCTGGGAATCCCTGCTGAGGTCTGACCGGTTGCTTTAGATGGATGTGAGGAGGAGCCAGTTCTCAGGGTGCTGGAATAAAACACACAGGAAGAGACAGTGCTCTTGGAGAGAGGGATCGAGTTCCCTCCAGACACCTGGCCTCCGAGTCTTGCGGAGGGCACAACTGCAGCCCCCTGACTGGGCAGGGTAGAGAAGTGAAAAGCAAGGTCTGGAGGCACCGAGCTTTCTCTCTGGGCAGGTGGGACTGCACCGGGCTGGGGAAGCAGCTTGCCTCAGGGTTGTCTACACTGGCACTTTACAGCACTGCAACTGTCTCACTCAGGGGTGTGGAAAAACACCCCCAAGCGCAGCAAGTTGCAGCGTTGTAAAGCACCAGTGTAGACAGTGCACCAGCCCCGCCCCTTGTGGAGGGGAGTTTTTTAGCGCTCTGGGCGAGCTCTCGCCCAGCGCTCTGCCACGACTACACAAGCCATGTGGAAAGCGCTGCCACGGCAGCAGTGTAGACAAGCCCTCAGTCTTCTCCCCAGCAGCACAGAGCGGTGACAGCCTGTAAAACGTGCCTCTTCCAGGCTGCCAAAGCAATTAAGAAATTGCTGTAAAAGGCCTGAGGGCGGCTGAACAGTGACAGGCGGCGGGATGAGGAAATAGAGGGAGGCAGAGCCTCAGAGAGACTTTACAGGGACCCAGTGAAACCTGGGCAGAAAACTTACCTTTTACCAACCGCCAGTTATGCCGGTAGCCCAGTGGCACCGAGATGTCCCGAGCGAGACCAAGGCCTCTCACGCTAGGCACTGTCCAAACAGAGCCAGCCAGCCTGCTGCAAAGAGCCACCAATCGAAATCAGCCAGAAATAGGAGAAAGGGAGCGTTCTTGTCCCCATTTTACAGATCAAGCTGTTCCATTTAAAGAGCGACTTAATATGGACCTTTTGGGAAGGGCCACCCAGCAGAGTCTCAAAATCCAGAGCTTCGGCCTTCTTGGGGTAATCACGAAGCCCCCAGCACCCCCGGGAGCGGTCACATGGGGGACGAACCGCACAATTGAATGGTCTCTCCCTGGGCACAGATACTGCACACAGCACCATGGAGGGTGAGCCGCTGTCGTTCTCCCGCTGGTTTCATTTGGATACGGCAATAGGCTATTGGTAGCAGCACTATGTGCTCTCAAGGCCCAAGCCCGGTCCCTCTGACTTCAGCGGGAGTTGGATCAGGCCCTCAAACAGCTGCTGCGCTCTCCCCCAGAGAAGCCTGCATTTTAGTGGGCTGAGGTGATCCCTCTGTGCATTTCCTCAGGCAGGGGTAAGTTGCGGCTCAAATTGCAAAAGCTTTCCCAACTTCTCCAAGGAGAAGCAGCCCTTTCTCTCCCAGGGTTTCAGACCAAGACGACAGCCCCTGGGCTCCCCCAGCCACTGGTGCATGGCAGAGGATTCCCACAACACAATCAATACGGACTGACGTCAAGGGCAAGACCAGAAAACGTTGCTGAAGGGCAAAACCAGTGGCTTCAGTTGTGAGATATTGATCGCAGCCTTTGGGCAACGTGCAGCACACCCAGGAGTTCCCTTCTGCCTGCGCCATCTGCAAACATTTAGGTGTGCAAGTCTTAGTAACATGAGCCCTGGCACAGAGGGTGGGAGGCGCACAGGTACCTTACTCCTGGAAAGCAAATCTTCCCCCTCTTTTCTGGGAGCATTCCCATGAGAACCCCAATGAGAGAGCTGGGGGCAGGTACAATCCCATGGGACTTGACGGATCAGTGCTAACCCCCACAATTCACATGGTCAAGGGTAATTGGAATTTTTAACAAAAAAAGTTGAATAATTTCAATAGCCACAAAAATGGACATTTTGTGAACAGAAAGAGAAGCCAGTTCCATCAAACTAAGTGACCTGTTGCAGATTTGCCGAGATCTAAAGCACCTGCAGAACACCCGGGGTGATGGAACAAGACACTTATCACGGGGGATAATCAGTGACCTTGAAAGCACTGCAGTGCCAGATCCATGTACTAGAAAGTGTTAAAACAGCCCCTCTCCCAAGCCCCTGATCACTTTTAACAGGGGGTGGAGCTGGGAGGTAAAGACCGTCGTACACATACACTCGTAAGCGAACCAGAATAGATGACAATGGAGGCAGTGTCGAGAGCAGATGTATGTGAGCTGAAGGCTGACTTCACAACCCACTCATTCACGGCGCCGCTTCCCTCCACCAGTTGTGAGCAGTGACGTCTTTCAATCTCCGCAAACAAATCCAGGCTCAACCCTGCACCCGGCCTGTGTGCCGGAGAAAGGGGGAGCTCGCTCGCCGAGGCCTCTTGTGACCCAGGCGCTCAGCCAGGAGGTTTGCTGTCAACGTTCTGCTCTTCAGCCCTGCTACCGTCAGCCCAGTTCAACCCACACCACCACCCGCAGGCGCCAGCAGCGACAAGGTGCTCTGGAGCGAGTGCCCAAACCCCCTGGTGTTCTCCTCCACCCCGGAACATTCAAAACAGGTAACAATGTGAAATAGAGACACGACAGGAGATGCATTTCCTGGAGTAGCACCTGATTGCAAAGCTCAAGAGCTGCTCTCCTGTGTGAGCCTTGCCCTCCCCCAAACACACACCACAGCAGCTTTCTTACTGACCTGCCCTGAAGGAGCCTGGGCAGTAGCCGTTGGGATATGAACTAGTGATATGTGCACTTGATCCCTTTGTTTAGGCAGAGATCCCAGTCACGGTGTAACGTGGCGGCAGTGACATCCCCGCCAGTGAGGCAGCCAGGCCATACGGCTTTAGCTTTTAACGTGCTCAGTTATCAGACAGAGATGCTCTGAATCCCTGAATAAAAACTACGACAAGGTGCCCTAGGAGTCTATATCTGCACAGCAGCTCCTCAGATGGGGATTACATTTCCACTTGGGTTTAAGCCCATCTCCAACTAGTCCAGACCAGGATGAGACCTGTTGGGGCGGCAGGGGCAGATTATTCCACAGTTCAACCCGTTCTCTGAAACCTCTGTGCTAGCCACGGTCAGACACAGGATGCTGGACCAGACGGGCCTTGGTTCTGATCCAATCTGACAATTCCTATACCTTGCACCAGACCACACACAACAGCTTCGTACAGCAGGATTTCCCTTTGTCAGGTGGCTGCCATAAAGAAAGGGTATTTGTACTATAGCAAGTTGCTGGGCCACTAACCAAGTCCTGTGCATGGTCCAATTTTAGCAGGACGAATTTGCCGTTGTCCAGAGCCATATTGTTTTAGGCTGGAAGAAACTGAGGCTGAAGTAGCAACATTTTAAAGTGCTAAGGGCCCCTCAGTGCCGACTGGCAGAGGGCCTACAGTTCTGTAACTCCTCTCAGGCCTGACAACTCACCACACCTAGCATACTGCCACCCCAATATTTATCTGTAAAGAACATTGTGTAAGGTGTCAAATGAAAACATACCTCAGCCTGGTCCCCACAGGTCATCCATGTACGGGTGTTAATTAAAAAATATTCATCTCCCCACCGGACCGGGGGATGTTGATGGACAGGTCTGCCTTGGAATCAGTTGTGAATCAAGTACTATGAAACCAAAACAAAGGACGCTTCATCTGCATTTTAAGTCAACAGAAGAGCAAGTTATCAGACAGAGAACACAGCACGGCACCGGCTCTTGGAGCACAAACCGCAGGGGAGAAGCACTTCATGCGGGGATACTTCTAAAGAACACAGTTCAAAGGGTTAGTGGACTGTAAGAGGAAGGGGAGAGAATCCCTTTGTTATCCATGACTTCAGGGTCACAAAGAAGTCAACATGCTCTCTTTGAACAGAGAATCCCTAACCCTGTGGGTTGAGGATGCTGAGAAGTAGCTGTAGGTGAGAAAAGTGCCTTAGAGAAAGTTTGGAGCCTGCTAAGTTCACATGTAATCGCTCAGAACTGCTTTCTACTTTTGTTTTCTTTGTCACCATTTTCTGTTTCTATTATCTCTGCTTTGTATCCTGTCAATCTGTTCTCAAGTAATAGACTTATCCTTGTTTTAGTATAAACTCCTCTGGAGGCTGTTCTGTTAAAGCCAGACGTCCATCCTCAGTGGAGCCAGCCGGCTGGGGGGTGTTCCTGGTCTTTGGAGACGGCAGGGTTGGTAACTGCAGTGCATGGACCATGACAGGGGCTGGATACTGCAGAGGAATGCTCATCCAGGTCGTTCAGGAATGGGGGGCAGGGGCTCATCTGGTCCAACGTCCTGTGTCTGACAGTGGCTAGCACCAGAGGTTTCAGAGGAAGGGATGATCTGTGGAATAATCTGCCCCTACTTCCCCCGCCCCCCCATCCATCCCCTAACAGGTCTTGGGAAGAGTTCCCTGCAAGGCAAGGCAAGGCAAGGCTAGACTGGCAGTGGCCTGAGAAGTTTGCTGGCCTGGCTAACAGACCGGAGCAGCAGGGAGCTGACACAGCAGCAAATCTCTCTCTCACTAAGGCAGAGGGGTAACAGGATCACCCACAATTCTGGACGCCTGCAGAAAGCGTCACAGGAACTTGATTTAACAGCAAGCCTGATTCAGAGACTGCAGCCAGAACACATTGCGCCTGCTGCTGCTGCCCTCTGGAGGCAGACAGCGACATGGCAGGCGCTTTCCATGGTACTCAAATGGACGGATGGAAGAAATGAAGGAGCTGGGTGACACTATCAGACACTGGGTGATTCCCCGCAGTTATGAGCACAGCTCGGTGGGAGTGGGGGACCTGGTTCTGGAATGGCCCCTGCAAATTAGAAAACAGTTCAGGGATGCGGATGCCTGAAAGATAAATTAATTTCATAGCAGGTGGCTTCCAATGGGTCCGTGAAGTGGGCGCAGCATAGTCCAGATGTAAAGCTTTACAACTAGCGGAGAATCTGGCCCATCACGCCAAGTCTGAAATCTGGAGCACATTTGAACTCTGCATTGTTCGGCCCCAACCATGTAAACGAAACGGGAAAGGGAAACTGAAAGCAGGAGTAGTGTGTGTTCACACTGGACACACTAGTGTAACCGTGATTAGCGAGAACCGTCCTTTGGTGGATGCTTTCAGCTCCAGTTTAACTACTAGGCCCCTTTCCCCCTTATCGTTACCCATAAATTATAACGTCTATTTATCAACTTCCAGGACATGCTTGATCATTTTCTTGTCACTCCTCACAAATAAAAGAAGAATGGTCTGAAGGATAGAAAAATGTATCACCAGCAATAGGAGACAGCTGCATAAATGCAGTTTTTCCATTCAGAGACAGTCTCAGATTGGATAGGGCAAAGTTTCAGTTTGCTGCAAGGATTGCATTCTCTGGATGGATCCTGGAAAGCAAACCCCACAGCAGTGACCAATGTACAGGAATGAAGAAAGTCAAGATCTGGGGGATAAAACGGACACCTGCTAAACTGTACCCATAAAGGCGAGAAAAGCAAAATCTGTCATTGGGACCCTCCCATCAGAGACCTAGAACGTCAATAAAACAACAAGTTTTACACACACATCAACGTACTAGACAGAGCGTTTCTCATTCAATGACACCCCAAAGGACTTCACGGGGGGCGGGGAGACATACAGGAGCATGTTAAAGTGAGAGAAACCCAATGAAACTGTTAAAAAATGCATCTTAAATTGAAGGTCTAGAAAGAGACCTGCTTTCTGAATTCAAGAGACTGTACCATACACTTCACAATCAGATGGGCAGCTTTTCATGATGGTTTAGCTTAGATTTTCAAGGTGTAATTCACTAGCTCCTTAGAGAACCTTGCGCCGGTGTAATTCTGAGCTCTGCGTTGGAAAAGCAGGGCTGGTGTGTTCTCTCTCCCAAGGGTAACAGAAGAGAGTGGCAGCCTCCTTAAATACTCCCAAATGTCTCCCACTTATTTTGATCATTCTAAAGAGGAAGCCCCATTACAATAAAAGAGGAATTCAGTGTGTCATAGATAAAGGCCACAGAATAGGAAGTCTCCCATGTGTCCAAATATCGAATCCTAGGGAGGCCAAGAGAAACGGTATGGAACTACGGGGTCTACTGCCCAGGTGAACACTGCTGGATAGGGACAGATCTGTGTCTCCATCCTTCTATACTGCACTATTGGGAAACTATTGATACAACAGGCCCACGCCCAGAGCTTTTCAGTAACGTGCGTGGGGAAGCAGCTGTGGCCTGACAGAGCGAAGACTGATGCCACTAAAGTCTGCAGTGCCACAGCACAAACATCATCTAACGCTCCTCTCAGAGCCCCATGGTACCTACCTTAGCTCTGGATTTCCTGGTTCTCCGAGGCTTAAGAACAGGCACACTCGGTGTCCTGGAAGGGCCCAGGGCTCTGCCCATCTCTGCATTAACAAATTTTGGGGCAGCGGTTTAAGTGTTCACAGCACTGCAGGGAGTCAAAGCAAAAACACACTACGCCGGAAACCAACCCAGCCAATTAACTGACTTAGAAAAATCCGCCATGTGCGGGGGGGCATGAACAGTGCTGCCTCCCATGGGCTATTTTCAGTCTAGTGGGCTTACAGCGAGCTGCTTTCGCAATGAACCCCGCATCACACCGGATCAGGGCTAGGCCCCAGCTTTTAAACATGACCTTGGAGGAATCTCTTCAGTTTGCCCGACCCCCAAAGGGTCCCACACTTCCTCAAGGGTAGGCCACATGGCCTCAAAACCTCCAAGACCGAGCCGGAGGGCTCCAGCACTCCTGTTTCACACAGGAAGCTCTGCCTATGAGTCCAATGGAGACAGACGCCCATTCAGAGACTTTTTGCCCTTTCAGGGATCAATGCATCGCAGCATGTATTTGCAGGGACAAAGTAGGAATTACTCATCAGCCGGATGCAGCACTGGGCAGTCCTGAGGTTAGCACTGAGAAGCAAAGGTGAAGACAGTTCATGCTGGCCAAGCCAGGGTGCTTTTGAGCCACGCTGCTGTAGGAACCATCTTGGTTTGCTGTCTCTGTGGCTCAATCCCTGGTAGGAGCTCCTATGTTTCTCTGCAGGCTCAGCTCGTAACAGCCATGTGACACCCTTCCTCTCTGTTCTCCATCTCCGGACCTTCGCTCTGTCTCCCAGCAGTAGGTGATGGAGCTCTCCTTCCCCTGGGCTGTCAGTCATTGGATGGGAATGCCTCTGCCCTTGGGGCTTCCACTGCCTGTTAGCCTCCACTCATAGGAGTGGGTTTCAGCCAATCCTGAAAGACCCCATTCACACCACCCTAGACAGTTGGGTGACCCAACACCTCATGCCTCCCGCTCTGCCTCCAAAAGCAGCTTTTACAATCTGTGCATAGCAATGCAAAGCACAGAGGGAAACTGAGGCAGATAGGAATCAAAATTACTACCAAAACTCCCACCTTTGTCGTACTCACGCCTGCCTCCTACAGATAAAATGGAAGCTTGGGGAGGAGGAGCCAGGCTTCCCGACTCCACGGAGCCCCGCATACCTCAACCATTCAAGTTGTGTTGAAGCGCCGTTGTTACCGCCCCTGCTATATAAACCAGCATTAAACGCCACTCACCCAGATTCCAGTCTTGGCTCTAGAGACAGCACAGGAGTGGGAATGAACATCAGGCCCATGCGACATTCAGCTTCCAGCCAGAAGCTCTGGCTACCCGATCCAGCTTGGCCTCCCACAGGGTTCTCCAGATTTTGGCAGGCTACTGAGGTGGGCATCAGGGGCAAGTGTTTTAATTTCCCAGTTTTTATTAAATTCCAAAAAGGCAAAAAAAAAAAAAAAAAAAAAAAAATCGGTAAAAACTAAAACAAAGGGCAGCAGGGTGAGGGAAGGCAGGAAATACCCACCATGCGGGTGTCAAGGAACCTTTCCACTCCCTGCAGTAGTTGGGCTGTCTTGGCTGCCGGGACCCACCTCCCTGCCCGTCCCACTCCCTCACTGCACAGAGGAAGTAGACAGGGCCACACTGAAGGCCTGGGGTCAGGAAGGAAGTGAAAGGCGGCACCATCCATACTGGCCCCCTGCTGGACAGAGCCCTCTCCTGACCTTGCCAGCCCTTCAGCAGGGCCTCCTGTGCTTCCCCTGTGGGGGGGAAAAAAAAAAATCCAGAAAAAGCTAAAATTTGGGTGAAAAACATCTTTAAAACCTAAAGAGTGGGTTTTTCAAAAGCAGAGAGGGGTTTTTTGTGGTGGGGGGGGTAGGGGGAGGGAAGAAGAGAAAAAAAATCAGTAAACACGTAACAAAAGGCCTTAGGTAGGTGGAACTAGGGGCCTCCCCGTCAGCCAAACAAGTCACTCCTGCCTTTGGTTACCCCAGTGGCACACCGAGCACTAAGCAACTGGCAAGGGGAAGAGAGGGAAGACCAGCTAATGGTCCAGCGGCTGCTGCTGAGTAGCCCAGAGACCTGATCCTACATGAACAGACTCGCTGAGGTATGTGGAGAGGGCACGGAATGGATTGCGAGGTTAGCTGATGAATTCAAGAGTTATGCAGCAGGTGCCCACTTTATTTTATCCAGATACCATGCAAAAGCTTTACATATGAATGTCTCCATATTTACTAAGCTCATACAGGTAGGTCTGGGAAAACATATGTTACTGTGTCTAGATTTATCTTCAGAAGTGTAGATCCAAGTGACATTTCAAATACCATTTGGCCAACAGCTGACAACAATGGGAGGGGCTAAAAACTGTTTAAATTTTAAACCTAATTCACTTGCAGTGCAATCTCTTTACTCAACACACTGTGGAAGGACTTTGTTCGCAGCACCTCTATGAGAGAACTGACTGCCATCTATAGGATGCTTGACACTGGCTCTATGAATTCTATGCCTCACCTCCTGTCCCAATGCATTGTGGGTAAATAACAGTGGCAGGATCAGACATGTAACTGACTCTGACTTGCTTTAACCCACAGACTGTAATGGAACAGTGTTTTACCAAGCCAGGTCAGCAACAATGGGTGAGGCTTTTGCCTCAATTGGTTAGTTGAGGGATAGAAACAAAGTCCTTTCTCCAAAGAAATGGTATCAATGGAATTTATTGTGATAGTTAACAGTATATCAATATTTATTCAAGGGGACTTCTAGGGAGCTACATGTAGTGTGTAAGTTAAGCATGTGCACAAGACTTCGCAAGATCTGGGTTTAAGACTGATTTGACCAGCGAATCTTTTACTGTTCAGAACAGAGCTGATTCAAACACCACCATAACATTAACAGTCCATTTCTCTTACAGAACACCATTTATTTGGCATTTGGATGAAATGTTTCTCACAGCATCTTGAGAAAAAAAAAAGATTTAGTGCCAACCCCAAAGAAGAAATTAAAACATAAAAACATAAAATGTCACACAGACAGAATTATTACAGTATCAAATTTCATTTCTACATGGTAATTTCATGGAATATCAAAATCTTTTATACACTGCCACGGTTACATTCAGTCACAAATCAACTACACAGGAGGAGTCTGCAAATGCAGCCTTGGCTGAAAGTATTTTTCAAGAGAAGATAAAAAGCTGGGTCTCAATCTCTCTCTCGCGCAACCTCCCAGGCATACAAAAGTCTGGCACTCAGATCACAATACAGCATGGTGATGAAAGTGGCTGAGAGTGCAGCAAGTCTCTTCTAGAACCACCCCCAACACATTCTGCTCTGCAAGGTGCACAATACTGAAAGAAGAAAAAAAAAAATCTTACGTTGTACCTCAGCAGCTGCTTGATCCAGAATATTGATATGGGAAGCAGATCTTTGTCATTTAATTAATCTAGCCAATATTTTATTGGGAGTGGAATCAACGTCAGAACCCAAATGCATGGGCTGCTATTGATTCACTTTCACTATCTTTGCAAGCTGTAATTTAAGGGTCTAGCCTCCAAATCATGCATAAGGGCTTTAGAGGGAAATTTCACATAAAACAAAAGTGTTGGATAACTTTTCTTTCCCCCACCTACTTAATGGGAAAGCAGATTTTCTAGAGGAAAGAAACTATGCTTTGTACAGAAAAAACTAGTGCTTTGAAACGGAGATCCACCACTGAAGGGAAGAACACTTAGTTTGCCAAACTGTGTGTGTGCAGAAATTCATTATTTGATAAAAATCCTCAAAACACCCTTATGGCTTTAGGTGGGGAAGGAGAGCAGTTTAAAGTTCATGAAGCTGATTTTTCCAAATGAAGACTGACAACGTTTAAGAGTGCAATACTGCAATCCTTACACCGGAAAGTTCCCCTTGAACCGTGACTTCAACGAGAAGACTGCCTGAGCAAGGGCCACACAATTAGGCCTTAATGTTAAATTCGTTTCACACTTCTGTTCAATCATGCACCGTCATGACAGGACAGAAGTCTAATTTTGAACCTCAAACTATTCCAAGACTGAACATTATGCAAACAAAATAACTCTTGCCACACCTACATGACCATAATTTTAATCTCTGGTATAGAATTAAAACCTTTTAGCTTTTCTGAAATTAAAATATGCTATTAACCCACCCAATAGAACACTAGATGCTGCAGCGAGAATACGTGGGCATGCACAGTTGATAACAATCGATACAAGTGGATATCTAAACAGTTCTTGGAGGAATAGCAAAAACCTTAATAATATGGCACCACATTTTGTTGTGGGGGAGGGAGATCTGAAGAAGAGTATTTTGTACAAAGCCAAAATGGAGCCCATCAGCGAGCCCTAGATGGAACAGTCTTGGAACCTTGCAAAACTAACTGCAATGAACAATTATTCAAACTGGAGAGAAGTGCACATTTTTCACTCACTTGCACTGCCAGGAATGACGAAGTAACAGGAATCTTTTCAACTCGCTCCCTCATGCTTGGAGAAAGGTTCAAGATACACCACTATTATTTAATAACAGCAACCAGAGGAGTGTGATAAGGAATCAATGCGTAAAATAAATGTGAATTCCAAAGAAAATCAACCCATTGGCATTAAGAGGAAGGGTTTCCTAGGCTGAGCACCAGTGTCTTTTGAATTGGGTTCATAACAGGAGCTTCACAGCTGCCATCTTTCCACTGGCTCTGAAGTTCTGATAAGGAGTCAACTGCTCTCATAGAAACTAACTCTTCCCCAGTTGGTCCTGAAGTCTTGGTAGAAATGACATTTTCAGAGACAAAGGATCTTACTCCAAGAAGGAGTATTATATATGAAAAATGCTACAGTGATCTAGGAAAAGAGAAATATGACCATTTTATTGCCAAATTAGATGCTCATGGAGAGGTAAACAAGATCTGTACCGAGTGAGCTGCTTTGTTCACAGCAGAGTTTTCCCATTTACTGTTAACCTTAACAAAAACAGGGAAAAGCTGTAGCCTTTATTCCACCACTGAAGTGGGAATAGATCAGAAGCTATGAAACATATTACACTCAGACATCTACAGAAAAGAGTCCGTATTTGGAATAATTACAACCATGAGCCATCACAAAATTGAGTTGAAACCAAGCTTATTTTCATATAAATGTACCACTGAGAAACAAGTGAAAGTAAAAACTGACTGAGGTCAGATTCACGCAGTCTTGTGAGACATGTGAGGTAAGGTATCTGTTCACCTCAGCCAGGAAGCTATTAGAAGAGACAAAAACAAGCCTAAAGGCCTTTCATTATTGCGCTAGGAAGTTATATAGAATGAATATTCCACCTGGCTTTAAAGGAACGATAAGAAAGAAGCTTGCCATTGGCCAGTGCTAACAAAAATCCTTGGCCAGTGCTAACAAAATCCTTTCTGGAACAGTTCAGAGTAGAGACTTTGTATCCTAACCATGTGAACTAGGATACTCTGTCCTATCATATAGTGTAGCCAGCTTTATAGAAGCGTTAACTCTGCAGCCTGGGAGACAAACTCATATCCCAGAGCTTAGCTTCACCTAGTTTGATGCAGCACAAAGGGTACCATCTACAGCATGTATTTATTAATCACCACCCAGAAACACGCACGCACTCATACAGATAAAACTAAAGAAAAGTCAGTACATACAATGTATAAAACGTATGAATGTGCTCCAAAAGTGCACAAAACCCGCTTTATTTTCATACTTCAGAAATGCTTGATATAGTCATAAGCTGTATGCATGGCTCTGACTTCTGCTATCCCCTCCACTTGACTGGACCAGGACTCGAATTCAGAGGAGGAACTGGCAATGACTCCATTGGGTGGAGAACTGTGCCACTCATTTTAAAACAGATTATAAGTTAAACAGTGAATGGTAACAGGCCATGTTTACAAGATTCCCCAAGTGGAGGGGCTTTTCTAACAGTGCTTCCTAATGCACTCACACCTGCATTAGCAGCACATGTGAGAGCTGTTTTATACACTCCAAGGGGTTTAAGATTGTTAGCAAGTGCCTGAATTTCAAGAGACACTAAATACAACCTGGATGATGAAAATCAGGTGTTTTGTGCGAACAGGCTGAACTATCAAGCCACTCCCCAAGTACAATAGGGCAGATAGCAAGATACCAAATAGAAAGTAGCAGCATTTACAATGGAGGGGAAAGTCAGCTACGCTGGGAAAGCACATTGCTGGGATAGGATCCCATTAATCAATCCTGTACTGTTTCTCTGTAACTAGCAAAATTAACCAAAACAGCACAATACCCTTCCCATGCAGTGCTTTCTTCCTGTCCCTCTAGGCTTGCTACCTTTCATAAGGCAACAGGACAACACTCATGAGAAGTGTTCAGTACAAATTCCTTATATGACTAACTTGATCTGCTCTGACTGTGGGGACTGCTACAGTAAGTCAGGGAGAATCAGATGCAAGAAAGATGGGGTAGAAGAGAAAGGAAATCCCGTGTACATTAAAATCCCACTTCATTTTGAGAACACAAACTAAAAAAAGTATTCAATATTCATAAAATCCAAGCCAATAGAATCCATCTTTGCCTAATTTGAAAGTTATGTTTAGTGAGTGATTGACAAGAGCCTCATGTTGTAGTACACAAGTTAGTTTTGCTAATTTAAATGAAGCTAGATTTAATGGAAAGGGATGATTTAAAGGTTTAAACACAACGGAAAAAATCTCAAATGACTGAAGTATCAATTAGGGAGTTAATCCCTTCCCATCTCTTCCCCAAAGCACTACCTAACATGTGCTGTGCCTCTACTAAAGAGATGTCAGTATTATAGACACATCCTTGTTTATGAATCAGAAATTTACCCCTCAGTACAAGATTTGCAGCTACAGATAAATAAGTAAGTTGTAACTGCAAATCCCAGTTTTGTTTTGCTCAATACCCATTTCCATAGAAAGTAGAAGAAATCAAACGTTATGCTGATCCTTTTCATCCTCCAGTTTTTCCATGAGTGTAGCACTAGAGCACAAAAGACAACAGCAGATTACATGGCGACTGCCCCTTCTCCTCTTTTCTTGTCAGTGTCCACTTCCTGGGTCCCACGGTATTCAAATTCAAAACAAGCTTTTTTCTGATGTCGATTTTTTTTGTTTCTGCTCTGTGATTAAAAAAGAAAAAAAGCTACCCATGCTTTTTCCTCTTTAGAAGTCAAAGAAAATTCTCTGCACCTTCTTTCCCATAGCCAGTGGAAAAAAAGCACAGGTTCAACAATCCGTATTTACAGGACAAACTAATTAGTGAATGAAATGACAGCCAAAAACAAGAGGCACAGTCCTATACTAGAACATAAAAGCAGGGTGCTCAAAATCAAAGTGGAGCTTCCTTCTGAAGTTCACCCCATGGATTAGAGTTTGCCTGTACAGCTGTGTGTAAACAGTTGCTCATATTATTTCTGCCAGCAGTAAGCATTTTATTCCTTTATACAATGGTATTAAGAGAACAGTGACTGTGGCGGCTTCCTGCAAGAGTTTCTGACGGTGTGTTTTCGCTGAGGGGCGTGTCAGGAGGTACAAGGAAGGTGCTACTATCTGCAGAATCTTCTAGTTCCACGGAAGAAGGGCCAACTGAGGGAGGATGAGATTCCTCAGTAAGCCGTGGTGATAAATCACTGTTTCCTGGTGATGGTTGACTGCTCTGCACTGTCTGGGAGAGAACGCCATCTGCAAGGGAGAAAGGCAAGAAGAATCAGAAAGCTCTGGCCTATCAGTGTGTACTCTGGGTGGTTATTCTATGAGGAAGTTGCATTTAAGTTTGTTTGATTGTCATATGAGGTGCTCCTCACACCTAACCCCAGAAAGACCAAACAAGTAACTGGCAGGAGTTAAATCTAGCTAGTCGGTCCAAAGAGACAATATTTGGTATAAGCAACAACATGACAGGATGTGACTCATTAGTCAACATGTATACTTTGGGTGTGCAGCACTTCATGAATGTGCACTTTTTAAAACAAATAAGGGATTGGTTGCTTACGTCACTTTAGAAATATAAATACCGTTACTTTATCACTAACATACAAATCTATTAAAAATTAGAACATTTTGCAAAATCTAGTTTACTCTGCTATTTTTGTAGGCTATTCATCCAAGGACATTTGAAACAGACAAGTCAGTTTCATGTTTCTAGTTAGTTTTACTTGCAACGTTCTCAGGCACTGAAAGTGCTGTAATGCTTTGGCTAGGAATTATTATAGAAAAATGTTTAAAGTTATACTAACTGCTTTCACCAAAATTATTTTTGTTTTGAAGTTTCATAAAAGCTTCTGATAGATAGCATCTGCGAAACCTAAATTTAAGGTCAGTATCTCTTTACTAAAAAGAAGAACAGGAGTACTTGTGGCACCTTAGAGACTAACAAATTTATTAGAGCATAAGCTTTCGTGGACTACAGCCCACTTCTTCGGCTGCTACTCTGAAACCTATCTCTTTACTATGAACCCTGAACTCCACCTTGCTCTTCCTTGATGCCAAATACTGGCATTTATAACTTCAATGGCTCAGAATTCAGGATACAAAGACTGTTGCTGCATTTGAGTCTCCCCTATTTAGGTAGTTTTGTTTGGCTGTGTTCCTCATTTGTGTGCCATTAACACATGCACACTTCAAGAATTCCAGGATAGCAAGAGTATACTCAAAGGTGATGGTAACTGCATGTATATGTAGAGCTCTCAGAGCATATTACTGGTTTACATTTTAGTTACTTTTATAAACATTCAACCCAAAACAAAATAATAAAACATTCCTCAAAAAGCTTAATATATTGAAGACACTTGTCAATTTTTTTTCGAACTTCAAAATACCCCAAGGTGTCCATCATCCTGCTATCAAGCATACTAAAGTGCTAGTGACCTACCGTTTGTTTTATAAAAATTCAAGCTTCATCTCAGCTCAGGATGTAATACAACAATATCAACTTTTAGTTGACCACCTACGACAACTAAAGGACTAAAACCTTCAATTAAACAAAACACAACCGTCATCAGGCAAAGGCCTGTATGAACAGGTGAGCTGTGCATGAAAGGTGTGCTCTGTAAGGCATGGAGGAAACAAATTCCAGCATCAAGAACCCTCCCGTTGTGATTACTCCACCAGCGTACACCAAATTTACCTATCAAGAGACTGTGCACTCTCCTGCCTCCAGCTGCTGTAGTTTAGGTTTCCTCCATCATATTTAAGTCATAAAAAACTTTAAAGAGCTAAAAACAAGTTTGCGGCACTCAGACAAATACTGATTTAGAGGCCCAGCGAATTTTAGTATTAAGAGTAAAATTATAGAACAAGATTTGTATTAAAACATTTGCCACAAAAAGTGAAAGATTTGATTCTGAAATACATCGTTGCTCTTCTATCATAGAATCCTTAAAATAGGTGTACGTTCCAGTTTAGTTTAGATTATCTTCCCTTTAAGCAGAACAAAAGAGGACTGGAGTGTTCCTCGTAAGATATTTGTTACCAAGCTCGTAAAATTATGAAACTCCTGCCCACGTACCTGGAGTAGAACAAAGGATACTATCTGGATTGATGGAAGCCTCATAGGGAGGAGGCGGGTCATCAGGATGCTGAATATCAGGATATTTGTAAGCTGTATAGGGTGGTGGGGGGTCATGAAAATGAAATGCCCCGCCTTCCCCATCATCTGAAAGATGCAGTGGAGTAAGGCCAGTTCCGAAACCATCTGGACCATAATCAAAACCAGGCATCCTGCGGCCCAAGTTAAAATGGTGCACTGTTGAAAAGAATAAAATATGAGAAAAATGTGTGGCTTTATCCCATTTCCTTTCCATCCAGACTAAGGCCCACCTCTGTGCCTTCTTCCATTCTGCCCCTTATTCACAGAATCTCTCCTAAAACCTACATAATGAAGCCATACTTTTGCCTCATTCAAACTCACCCTAAATCCCACAATGCTACTGCCATGCCTAAATGTCAGTCATCCAGAAGCATATATAAACCTTAGCAAACCACCACAAAACATCTATCATTTCTCTCTCCCCCCATTCATTTGTCCTCACCCATGTCACATCTAAATTCTAGACTTTAAAGCTCTTTAAGGTAGGGATCTTGTTTATTTGTTCTACAAGGCGCCCAAGCACACCTCGGGGCATGGTACAAATGTTATTACCATTGATATTCCCTCAACGAATGGATAAAGAGAAGAATGTTGGAACTCTTGATAAGGGTACCATGTCAAATGAGGACTTTATCATGTGAGCAAGTATACTAATCAGGCACATTAACGTTTCTACCCATTAGCCTACCAATCAGAGAAGGAGAAACAAGACTGGTGTCAGTACAAGATCTTTAGAAAGATCAGGTGTGCCCCACAGAATTCAATTTTTTGAAAATCATGACAATTAGAGCCAGTATGCAGAGGTAAAAACAACAAAGAGTCTGGTGGCACCTTAAAGACTAACAGATTTATTTGGGCATAAGCTTTCGTGAGTAAAAACCTCACTTCTTCGGATGCATAGAGTAGCATCCGAAGAAGTGAGGTTTTTACTCACGAAAGCTTATGCCCAAATAAATCTGTTAGTCTTTAAGGTGCCACCAGACTCTTTGTTGTTTTT